>NW_015386425.1:1273271-1298641 GCF_001527695.2 Protobothrops mucrosquamatus
TAATAATAATAATAATAATAATAATAATGGCTAGAGTACTTTCTTTCTGATTATTTAAGACCCTCGCCATGGTCCTCCTTTTCTTCTTCTGATTGATTATGTGCCATCAAGGCTTTTTTTACTTCTAGCAACCACGTAGATTTTCTACAATGACAAGCTTGTTCTTTCATGTCTCCCAATAGTGCACTCTTCTGAGGATGGACAATTCCACAAAATAGTATCAGAAATGTAAGCATCCTTCCAAATCACTGTAAAGCACCCAGTGAGGGTCTAGGACAACTCACCATGGCCAATTCACTGTGGCCAACTTGCCATGGGACAACTTGCCATGGCCAACTCACTGCAGGACAAGAGTTACATTGAAATCAAAAAAATGGTGAAACAGAATAAAGATCCTTAAAGAAAGGATCTTAAAGGAGGGACAAACTGAAATGTGAATGACAAAAATTAAAAATATTTTTTTAATTATTTTAAATAATTAAATTGAATTGTTGAATTGTCCTGCAGCGAGTTGTCCTGTGGCAAGTTGTCCATGGTGAGTTGTCCCACAGCAAGTTGGCTGTGATGAGTTGGCCGCGATGTGTTGGCCACAGCGAATTGTTCCAATATGCCCAGTGAAGACTCCAACACTTTAACTAGTTTGCCAGTAAACATGACTAGGCAGATCACACATTAGGCTAGCTGCATTTTACAAATGAGTTGTAATGGAATCCATCGATGGGCCTTTCCATACACACCCAACAATGGTATTCCTCCTGTCCTCAACTATTCTTACTTACAAAAGGTAACAGCTCTGACTATTGGAAGGCTACTGTGGGCAAAGAGAGATGCAGGGCTAGGTGCAACAAAGGGCAAATGAGCAGGAAGGGTTAAAGATCCTTGTCTTCTAGGTTTTTCTTTTATCCAGCAGCCCTCAAACTTGTTGAAAACATGGAGTGGAGAAAAACTTCACAATTTTTGTGCAAGGCAGCAACAAAGTTTATTGGTGAGAATGGCAACTTCATGGAACATCCTAATAAAGAAAACAAAAGGACATTTTGATTGCTGGAGAACTTCTGTTCTCTCCAACATACAAAACAGATATAGTCAAAGTAGCATAGAGCCCTGCAGCTAAATTCAAATTAGAGCTTAGCAGATCACTCATCCCCTTCATTCTCCTTTTCCATGCAGATCAGAATATCCATCTGTATTACATTTTCTTGCGGAACACACCACTTTCTTGACCGATCACTTTGCTCCTTTATTAAACAAATGAGTACCAAGGAAACTCACATTGCTAGAGGTGAACCACACAGATATGAATGGGAATAAGAATATTGTGTATGTCATATTTGTTGACATGTTTCCTACCGAAAGTACCGTATACAATGCTGTCAAAAGAGTAAAAGAATTGAAATGGAAACAGGCTGGTCACATAGCAAGAAGAACTGATGGCAGGTGGACCAAGGCAGTCATAGAATGGATCCCACTTGATAAAAGGCATCCACGAAAGAGACCTAAAACAAGATGGATTGATGACATCAGCAAGTATTGCAAGTCCAACTGGCAAAGGAAAGCTCAAGACCATACTGGTGGGAAACATGCAGAAGAGGCCTTCATCCTGCAGTGGATAGACAATGGCTACAATGATGATGATGATGATGATGATGATGATGATATGATGATGATGATGATGATGCTTCCCACCAAACAAGTGGTAGAACATGTCAAGTTAATGCATTGCCTTTCCCCCAAATTCATCATCCTGAGTGAATCAATAAGATGCATTTTGTACCATTATCTCCTGCTTCTTCTGCACAAGCTCTGACTAGAATAGAAATGATTTCACAAGTGATTTGAAATTATTAAATGAAACTAATGTGAATTTCTCTGTTTTTCTTTTGATGACCATTCTTCTTTTCAAAGAAGAGCCTTCAGAACTGTTTATGCTAATTCTTCAATTAATAATTACGCTCTTCAGAGGTTATTATCACGGCTAGGCTATTATCTCCCTTTTCTTCTTATCTGTTTTAATAGTTTCAATTAATTCCTTACCATCAGTGATTAAGCATCAAGAGATGCTTAGGGAAACAGGTAATATGAATGTTAGGGAACCTGATTAAGGCTATAACATGTTTATCCATCTCTTTTTCATAATACGTTTTGTGTAGTTGGATCTCATTTGGAATAGAGGATACAATATGTAGAGTCATCCATTTCAAGGAAGATAGAGACAAAATTAAGTGGGTTCAGATGATGGGAACAAAAATCAAGAAAAATGAAAAAACTGGATATGTTTAGAAAAAAGATCTGAAAAGATATTATAATACTCCTTATATAACTGAAGATCTGTAAGAAAAAGATAAAAGAAATATTTATTGTCTCAATATTTTATGTTATATAAA
This sequence comes from Protobothrops mucrosquamatus, assembly GCF_001527695.2. Classification (NCBI taxonomy): domain Eukaryota; kingdom Metazoa; phylum Chordata; class Lepidosauria; order Squamata; family Viperidae; genus Protobothrops; species Protobothrops mucrosquamatus. Next base: position 1,275,656 of record NW_015386425.1, read on the forward strand.
GGAAAAATCTTTATTTTCAGATATAGAAAAAGAGTGGCATATACAAAATCAAGTTCAATATATGTTAATATGTATAGACCATACATTATTTAAATCAGGGATATATATAATCCAAGATCCCCAGATGGCAACCAACTCTATTTTTAGACTATCAAATCATGTCACCCATAATTAGCTTTTTTTAAAGAACAAAACTATGCATTAAACTAAGTGTGTTAACCTGAAGTTAGTCTTGATGCATATACTGGCCTTAAAAACATCTGAGGTGCTGGCCCAAACACATTATTCACTAGCTACAATCCTCAAAGCTTGCTTTTCTTCCCACTCCTTTTTTCTAAGTCACTTCTTCACTTAAATGTACAAACCAATATATAATAAGACAGAGATGATTCTTAAGAAGATTCTTGTAATATTTTCTTATGTATTCTTGTATCATGAAAAACTTCCAGTAGCCTTATGACATTGTAAAATTTCTCACTTCTTCTTTGATATCTACTGTAACATTATTTCTCTCTTTATGTATTATATTTATATCCTTTTCCCCCCCTCTGTCATTGGCTGGGTTGAGAGACTATGACAAACCATAGTGAGCTCTGGCTTTTTTCAGACATCGTAACACTTGTGCCATCCTGATTCTCAGTGCATAATTTTTCTATACATTACTTCAAGTTAGGGCAATCCCTCCAAAACTGGTGTCCTCCATAGATGTGTTAAACCACCATTCCCATATTTCCTAGTCTGCTTGGGTTGTTTTGATATAAGGTCATGTCTGCTGACTTCCAGGCTAATGGATGCAAGGGTAAGGCCTTTTGTTTGGTTGCACATTTGATGTGTATCTAAAGGGGCCATACATAAAAATGATATACTTCTTCCTGCAAAACTGCATACACAGGGCTCCTTCATGCATGCATAAAATATGTATGTGATGAAGGCACAGGCACTGTGTACGTTATTGGTGGAGTCAATTTGTGTACTATCACATATCTCTATTATATTTTTTTTTATTATAGGAAGGTGGAACCTGAAAATCTCTCCATAGAAATGCCAGAAAGTAAAAACAGACTTAATAAGAGAGAGGCTATGTTTTTTTTCTAAGGATTTTAAAAATTCCTTTTTCTTAAGTTTATTGTGCTATTATTTAGACAGAAAGCAGTGACCTGAAATATAATGGGTGCATTTCCAACTTTCTGAGTCATTCTTATTTTTTTCCTATGCAGCAATAAAAGACCAACAAAATCAGTTCCAATCTTTTTCATAAAGATAAAATTCAGTTATGTCTGTTCTCTTACTTCCCTTTTTCAAGTTTCAATATAATGAAATTACTTTGGGATACGTTGCTTGGATAAAAATGAATGTAGATTTAAATTGGAAAGGCTGACGATAGAAAGGGAATAACAGCAATTGGGGGAAGAGTGCGTGTCCTTTTAGTCTTATTTTGTTTTGGTGATGATGGACACCCATAGAAAACAATTACGCCAAGGGCTATTTTTTTAGAATTTTAAAAGATTAATACAAAGGAGAAGATTTAAATCTGATTTTGATCAAATGTAGGTTTAACCCATACATGGAGGAAGTGGGATTGTGCTAAACCAGGAGTGTCAAACTGGCGGCCTGTGGGCCGGATGCGTCACGCACAGACCACGCCCACCCTGGCTCCGCAAAGGCAAAAAACATCATGATACGTGACAATACATCACGTGACGTGATCGAGTTTGACACCCATGTGCTAAGCTGTCCTATAGATGTCACATACAATTATATGTTACAGAAATCTTTAATGCCTGCTTCCAAGAAACCAGCTGAACCCCTTCCATTACCCATTCCACCTATTGCTTGTCTTAATTTTTGGACATCTGCGCTTTTAGTGATGCAAACACCCAAACAGCCTGCTTAGTCTTACTTAACTTGCTTTGACAGTGTGGAGCAATAGTTATGGTACTGGTCTATGACTGGGAAGACCCAATTCCATACTCATCAAATATATTCACTGGGTGACTATTATCCAGTTCTTTCTTTATCATCTCATCCTATCTGATGGGGCTGTTGTAGGGATAAAATGAAAAGAAATCCCTATACAACCTAAGCTGCTTTAAATTTGATTTAAATTTGCCAAAAGATAGACAACGTTGAGCAATCTTGTGAAAAGATTCTTGTGAACCAGAATATAACATCATAACCTCATTAAGGATTCAGTTTGCTAGAACAGGTCACACTGCTCTGGAGTGAACAAAAAGTACAATTTTTCCCAATATCCAACTTCCCCTGGTCTGTTTCTACTGTCTGGTAAGGCTTCAATTTCTTTGCCCTGGATAGGTCTTTGTAGTTCTTCCAGTTCTACTTCTGTGAATACTTATTAATTAAGTATTAATTAATTAAGAAACTTAATGGCTTCTTATTGTACATTAACTTTAATCTTTGATATTCTGTTATTTATGATTCTTGATGTTGTTCTTTTCGGAACCTGTGTATTTTTTTTTTTAGGTATCCTCCTCTCATTGGACCATGTGTCCCTGAAAATAAGACCCAGTCTTACAGTTTTTTGCCTCAAAAAGAGGCACTAGGTCTTATTTTGGGGGGAAGTTTTACCTTAGGACCGCCGCAGCCAGGCCTCCCACACCCCGACACCTGTCACGCTGCCGCCTGACTACTTCAGCGGCCGCTTGTTGCCACTTGCAGCTGGACACCATGTGGCACATTGTACTGGCATCACTGATTGTGGCAGGATGCCTCATGGTGCTTCATGCCAGTGCCATCAATCATGGCAGGTTGCTGTGCAGTGCTTTGGGCCATTTGCAGGAGGCCGCATGGTGCTTTGGGCCATTGACACCACTTGCAGCAGGACACCACATGGTGTCCTGCTGCGACTGGAGGCAACAGCCCGAAGCACCTTGTGGCCTCCTGCAAACAGCCCAAAGCACCGCATGGTGTCCTGCCACAAGCGGCGGCAATGGAAAAAAGCACCATGTGGTCTCCTGCCATGAGGAGCAGCAATGGCCCGAAGCGCTGCACGGTATCCTGCCACAAGGAGCAGCAATGGCTCAAACCACTGCGCAGCCTCCTGCCACAAGGAGCAGCAACAGCCCAAAGCACTGTATGGCATCCTTCCGCGAGGAGCAGCAATGGCCAGAAGTGCTGCACAGCATCTTGCCATGTGGAGTGGCAGCGGCCTGAAGCACTGTGCAGCCTCCTGCTGTGACCAGGGGCACCGGCGCAACAACCTCCAGTGCAACAAGTTTCAGGCGTAGGAGGCCTGCCTGCAGTGGTTCTACCAGTAAGATAAGCAGGTGCGGGGCACGTGGGGTAGCTCCACCTCCCTTCCCCCCACCTTAGCTTCATTTTTAGGTGTGTACCTCACCCCAAAACTAGGGCTTATTTTTGGGGTAGAGCTTATTTTAGGCCCACCCCCCAAAATCAAGCTAGGGCTTATTTTGGGGGTAGAGCTTATTTTCAGGGAAACATGGTAGATCTTTATTTATTTGTTTTCAGTCTTTAATTATTTGTAATGGGTAAACAACATTTCTTTCAGTAATTTAGCAACTGGTACACTGGTTGCTCAGTCACCAGTCCTGATGCCTGCAGCCCACTTGTTACTGGGCTGCAGGCATCAGGACTGGATATATAAGACCTTATTGAGCTGTGTAATGACAGATGTGCTGTAGGTTTCTGAAAGTTACAGTTCACCATATTGCTTATTAGAGAGAACATCTTCATCTGATTCCTCTGATGAGACCTGTGTAGTACGGTTGAGCCTCTGGCATAGCATTCCTCTTCCTCAGAACATGCAAATCCCACAACCACATCAAGATACTTATTATTTTCAATTTATTGGCTGCCTACCTCTAACAGTTCCATTAGGTACGTTAAATATTACAATGTTAAGTATTATAAATCGAAGCAAACAAATACTTACAAGCTACTGTATTTAGGAGGTAAAAGTTTAGTAATGTATTTCATTTCCTGTCCCCATTGTACAATTTACTAGACAACAAATTGCTAAAAAAAAATTGCTTCCACAGATTTTCTTGAGTTACAGCCTGTTCAATAAAAAGAGCTGTTAGGTTTTTTTTGTTTTGTTTTTTACAATGAAGCTTGCAAAGATTGGAGTGGAAAGGAACCATAAATTAAAGCTTTTCACAAACAAGAGTAAACAAGATTGTCTATTTGATGCCTTGAATATTTACATAATGATTAACTGATGTATAAGTTCTCTTTGGGAGTAATTGGTAATGTTTTTTTAAAAAAGGAAAATATTCCTTTGTTTTAGGTTGATTGTATCTTATGCAGTGTATTTCTTTTGATGGTAACAATATTGAACAAAAATATTCCACTTCTCCCAGTCAGTTTACATTTAGATTTTGAAGATAATAATAATAATAATAATAATAATAATAATAATAATAATAATAATAATAATAATAATAATAATAATAATAATTATAATTATAATTACAACAACAACAACAACAATAATGGTTACAAATACCTAGGCATATTGGAAGCAGATAACATCTTGAATGGAAAAGTCAAAGAGTCAACGCAAAAGGAATACATCAAGAGAGTCCGCAAAATATTAAAATCAAAGCTAAATGCTGGAAACATAATTAAAGCCATTAATACATGGGCAGTCCCAGTGATACGCTACCCAGCTGGAATTATCAACTGGACTTTGGCTGAACTGGAAAACCTAGACTGGAAGACGCATAAACTTTCGAATATGCACCACGCTCTACATCCACAAAGTGACACCGACAGGTTGTACCTGCCAAGAAAAATAGGGGGCAGAGGGCTATTGCAAATCCACCAAACTGTAGAAGAAGAAAAACGAAGTTTGAATGACTATGTGAATCAAAGTACAGAAAAACTGCTGCAGGCTGTGAAAACAGAGAACATTATAAAAATAACAGAAACAAAGGCAGAATATAAGGAAAAACAGCTGGATGACAGATTAAATTGATGGAAAACCAAAGCTTTGCATGGACAGCATTTGAAAAACATTGAAGGAAAATGTGATAACAACTTGACATGGGCATGGCTTAAGATGGGAACCATCGAGAAAAAAACGGAAGGCTTAACACTGGCTGCTCAAGAACAAGCACTGCAAACTAATGTCATGAAAGTGAAGATACAAAAATCCACTGACAATCCAAATTGCCGACTTTGCAATGACAAAGTTGAAACTGTTTCACATCTAATATGTGAGTACAGCAAAATTGCTCAAACTGATTACAAGGCTAGACATGACTGAGTTGCTAAATTAATCCACTGGGCATTGTGTAAAAAATACAACTTGCTTATGTCCGAAAAGTCGTGGGAACATAGGGTGGAAAAAGTTCTTGAGAATGAGAGGGTGAAGATCTTGTGGGACTTTTGAATACAGACAGATCACCATTTGGAACACAACACACCAGATATCGCAGTTGTAGAGAACTGAAGCGTACAGCTGATTGATATCGCTGTACCAGGAGATGCCAGAATCGAAGAAAAAGAACCAGAAAAAATTCGAAATATCGCGACCTGGCCATCGAAACTGCGCGATTATGGATGAAAGGTGCAACAGTGATACCCATTGTCATTGGGGCACTGGGAACTATGTCCAAAAACTTTGCAAAATACATCAAGAAACTGCAGTTTCCTGCAATAACTCCAGCAATGCTACAAAAAACTGCGCTACTTGGAACATCTTACATTTTAAGGAGGTACCTGGTTGATTCCTAGGATGCTGGCAGCAACCTGTGTCAACCAGCAGTACCAGTCAATTTGAATGTTCAGTTGACTGTGGTTCATGTCTAATGAATAAAAGATAATAATAATAATAATAATAATAATAATAATAATAATAATAATAATAATAATAATAATAATAATAATAATAATAATAATAATAATAATAATAATAATAATAATTGGAAGGTACCTTGGAGGTCATCTAGTCCAATCCCCTGCTCAGGCAAGAAACCCTGAAACACCATTTCAGACAAATAGCTGTCCAGTCTCTTCTTAAAAACTTCCAGTGTTGGAGCATTCACAGCTTCTGGAGGCAGGCTGTTCCACTGATTAATTGTTCTAACTGTCATAAAATTTCTCCTTAGTTCTAGGTTGCTTCTCTCTTTGGTTAGTTTCCATCTGTTGCTTCTTGTCCTGCCTTCAGGTACTTTGGAGAATACCTGGACTCTCTCTTCTTTGTGGCAACCCCAGAGATATTGGAACACTGCTATCATGTCACCCCTCATCCTTCTCTTCATTAAACTAGACATACCCAATTCCAGCAACCGTTCCTTATATGTTTTAGCCTCCGATCCCCCAATCATCTTTGTTGCTCTTCTCTGTACTCTTTCTAGAGTCTCAATATCTTTTTTATATCATGGTGACCAAAACTGGATGCAGTATTCCAAGTGTGGCCTTACCAAGGCATTGTAAAGTGGTATTAACACTACACATGATCTTGATTCTATCTCTCTGTTAATGCAGCCCAGCACTGTGTTGGGTTTTTTTGGCAGCACACTGCTGTCTCATATTTAAGTGATTGTCCACTAGGACTCCAAGATTCCTCTCACAGTTGCTACTATTGAGCGAGGTACCACCTATACTATACCTGTACATTTTGGTTTTTTTGCCTAAATGTAGAACCTTACTTTTTTCACCATTGAATTTCATTTTGTTTAATAGCACCCAATGTTCAAGTCTGTCAAGATCCTTCTGTATCTTAAGCCTATCTAGAAGATTTCTTCCTCCTATTATATTAAGAAAATGTTTCAATAACCTTATTACATTTATTTTTCCTCTGTTCTATTTAAAGTTGAACTGGAAAGTCTGTGGTCAAGAATAGGGTCTTTCTGATTAGTCTCCCAACCAGGTACTATTGAGGGGCAGCTGTACTCTCTACAGTTTCTTTTAAGGTTTTTGATTTTAATTGGATTTGAACAAGTCAGCCTTTCAGGCAAAGGTCAAGCATAGCATAAGAATGAAGATTTTGATTTTCTACATTCAAAGCATGCACTCATCAGCTAGGCCAAACTTAGATGGGTCAGTCTTTGGGGATAGGATGCTTTCAAGTATGATGTACTTCTGAAGTCTTGGGATGAAGTCTACTTCAATATCACTGACTGATATTACTAGTGAATTTATTTCACTTTTATGTAAAATTGTCATAATGTATTTGTCAGGTGCAAGCAACTAGATCCACACACGAAGGGTTCAAGTTTACTATTTTATTGTATTCTACCTACAGTACAAGAATATCCCCAGACTTCTAGCCTTCTCTTGGAAACAAATTTATAAGGTCAACCCTAAGTCTCTTGGAGGCTGCACGGTGACTCCAGTGTAATTCCTCACTTGATTCCTCCTCCTTGCTTGGCTGGCAGTTTCCCAATATTTTTGCTTTTATTTATGCTGTGTATTGATACATTATTTATTGTTAGGCTAATTGTACACTATTTAGAGCAGGGGTATCAAACTGCCGGTCCGCAGGCTGGATGAGTCACCAGGAAACCGCGCCCACCCCATTGCCGGCAATGGGGAAAAAGCTCCAATACGTCATGCGACGTCACATGACGTCGTGAGTTTGACATGTCTGATTTAGAGTTATTCAGTTGAAAACAATATCTTAATACTGCAATAATTGCCCTTGCCAGAATTTAAAGCTAATTAAATATATGATTAGGTAAATAAACAAAAATCCTAACATCTCTTAAAGCAGACATTAGGATATGTTATACTAGATACATACTTATTTCCGTAGAAACTTCCCTGAAGAGGAGCTGTATGAGCATTCCAGATGAGGCATAAGTTCATATATACTTCATTTGTCAAAACCACATTTTTCTCTATATCCAATTCCTTTAGGATCATTAAACTATTCCTCTATATTAGTTACTTTAAAAATCATGTTTGTTTTGACAGCACAACACATTTTGATAAATTTTCCTGTTTAAAATTGGCAGATATTTTTATGTGGGATTGTGCTGTTTAGTTCTCTGTAAACTACTTCTATAATCTTTCTGCATAATTTTGTTTATTTCTTTTCCTTCACAGCTTCCATCTGCTCAGGGACTGCTAGGAAATTATTTTCGATAGTTTGAAAATAACGATGAAAGCTATCTACTGCCATTCAACATGTCCAGAAAGACTAAGCCATAGTCTATGTTAGAATCATAGATGAGATGGAAGAGATGATTTAGACCATCATTTATGTAAGAGTCTAAATAAAAGCATTCCCACCAGATGGCTGTCTAGCTTCCATAGGGACACCTCTGAAGAAGAGTTGCTTACCATAAATCTGGGTAATTAGTTCTACTATCAAACTGCTCTGGCTCCTAGAAAGTTTTTTCTAACATTTAACAGATATCTACCTACTTTGGTCTAGGACAGGGGTAGGCAACCTTACCTCTTTTATGACTTGTGGACTTCAACTCCCAGAATTCCTGCTGGAGTTGAAGTCCACGAGTCATAAAAGAGCCAAGGTTGCCTACCCCTGGTCTAGGACAACTCACCACGGCCATCTCACTGTCGCCAACTTGCCATGGCCAACTTGCCACAGCCAACTCACCATGGGGCAATTCGCCATAGCCAACTCACTGCAGGACAAGAGTTACAGTAATATTGAAGAAATGTTGGGACAGAATAATTAAAGAAAGGATGCTAAAGGAGGAACAAAATGAAATATTTTAAAAATATTTTTTTAAATTATTTTAAATAATTAAATTGAATTGTTGAATTGTCCTATGGTAAGTTGTCCTGCAATGAGTTGGCTGTGGTGAGTTGGCCATGGAGATTTGGCAGCAGTGAATTGGCCACAGCAAGTTGTCCCATTCTGTCTCATTTTCTTGTATCATGCCTTGTACTCTGAAATGAGAAAGTATCAATCCTGATCTTTTCTGTGACATTCTTTGAGATATTTGAAGAACGTTATCAAATCCTTCATCTTTGATTAAAAGATAATTATATCCAGCTCTTTCTAGCTTTCTTTATACCGCTAGATTCTAGGCCCTTCTGGATCATTTTTATTGCTCTTCTCTGGAACTGCTTCATTTTTCTGGATTTCTTCTTAAAGTGTGGTACCTACAATTGGACACAATACTTGAGTCTGATCAAAGCAAAATCTGAAAAATGATTATTTGTCAGAATTTGGAAATGGCTCTTCTGCCTAAAATTACAGCTGTCTTCTTTGCAACCGCATCACTGCATTGACTCGTACTGAGTTTGCAATCAATTACTATTCCAAGATTATTTTTTGCAACTAGTATCCCCATCCTATAATTTGCATTTAATTCTGCTTTATAGCGTGACAGGTTGTACTTCTCTTTACCACATTTAATTCAGTTACCTTCAGTCCATTTCCCCATTCTATCAAGATTATTTTTAATTTTATTTCTACCTCTTAGGGGTATTAACTATTCCACTCACTCTGTATCCTCTGCAATCATTCATTCATTCATTCATTCATTCATTCATTCATTCATTCATTCAATTTCTACACTGTCTATCTCACTTAAGTGACTCTGGATGGTTTACAATAAAACCATTAAGAAAATATAGTTAAAAGCAATATTAAAACAGACTTAAAATGTTAAGACTTACAACAGTTAAAAAGAGAAGCTAAGGAAACAACTAAACTGTGGAATAAATGTGTGGGTGAAGTCATCAAGGCATTTCCCCCCCCCTCTGTTTGAAAATGTAGGGTAAATCTCAGGGTTGCAACCTAGCAACTATAGGAGAGAACAGGCTATCATATCAATACTCTGAAGTAACCTCACCGCTCAGAGATCCAGCAAGATTAGTTGCAATGAGATTTCAATCCAATTTTCTCTGGAATGGGGCAAACATTTCTATGTAAATTGAGGTAGTTGAAATGGATATTGAATTTCATATATGAAAATCTGCTCTCAGAAACCTTAAAAATAGCCAAAGTAAAAGGGTTTAAGTTCTGTTTCTAAAATATGACAGCATCGTGTCTATTTTGTAAATGCGTCATCCACATTCAGAACACTATGAAATCTCTAGAATGAGTTGCTACTGTATTTGAACTTTGACTTGAGGAAATTAGTATTGGGTACATGCGGCCTGAGAATCTTGGCAGTGGAATAGATCAGTTCTACTACAAACACTTTGTTTATTCCAGGGAAGAAGAACTGTTCTGTTGCCAAGAGCTTACAGCTGCAAGCAAGCCTACTTGGTTGGTCTTCAGACTTGAAAACTTTATTAATAACTCATTAAGAACTTTACTCATTTTTAGTCAACTGTCAAATTATGCACTGGGAATAAAATACAACTTTGACGGAGATGTACTTCTGAGAAGAATAAATAATGGAAATTGGCTAGCTTAGATTTATGACCAATTTGTGCTAGTATATTGGCTACAATGTTATGTCACAACATGCTTATAAATATAATCTATTTCTGGATGTAAGTAGGAATTTATTGGACTGATGGCTTATAGACTTCAGGTTGTACAGAATCACTTTGCAAATGTGTAAGTTGGCCTTTCAAGTAGCAAAAGTAAAGTCTTGCTTGAATTGATCTCAAGTCCTGGTGACTACATGGAGACGTCCATCAGTGGGGGCTTTGTGTGTAAATGAATTGGCAACAGTTTGGAAGTGGTTGCCATTGCCTATTTAGAGGATGTTTTATTTTATTTTCTCCAGACTAGATTAATGCTGTAGGATTTTTGGGTGATCTCCTATTCAAGTATTCATCTAGTCCTGCTCAAGATTTATATTTTTTTTAAGTTAGTCAAGACTGGCTAAATGCTGCCCCCTGTTGTGGTGCTTTGGGATTGTCATGGCAACATTATCAGAAAACAGAAGTACTTTAGAGAGAAGAGACAGAGATCAACTCATTGCCTCAGATATAAAGGAAACCGGAGGAGGAACCCATATGGATGCTTTGCACCACTCACTGGATGACCTTGGGCTTGTTATTCGTCTCTCTGTGTATGAATGTTTTTCTCTCGTTCTTGAAAAGGTAAATCCAAGGGTTTATTGTTTCTTGGAGAAAAGGCTGAATATAAATGAATTAAAATAAAGGGGATGGTGGAAATATTGGTATTATTACTAGTTCAAAATAATCCCACAGAAAATGAAAAATCAAATGTACACATAAAGACTCCTTGAGGAAGAGACCAATTCCTAAAGATTGACAGGGAATCTTATTACCAATTCTAAAAATCTAGCATTTGTCTGTAGACATAAAGTCACACTATGCAGATTTGCTTAGAAAAAAATAACTTTCCTTGCAATGAGTCCTGCTTCAAGGTCTGTTCAGAGTTACACTTTTATGTTATTGTATATACCTATTTATTGAAACATCCAGCTGTCTTCAGGAAGAGGCAATATAATGGCAGTCTAAATCTCTCTTTTCCTTTGCCTTGGCTGCTGGATAATTCCATTTCAAAACAAAACAACAACAGAAAAACTATACACATGCGCACTAGATTGGAAAATATGATTGGGCAGCTAAATTTCTCATTACAATGGTGTTGTCTTCTTTTATCCTTCCTAGAGCTACCAGATCTGGGCACTAGGCTACTGAAATCTTGACAGGAGGAAAAAGGAAAAAGTATAAATGCTAAATGAGAAGCACTGGGATATATACTGACTTCTCTGGGCCTCATTGCAAACCCAATGGGACTCCCATTATAGTTGTAGTAATCAATTAAGGAGCTAATGGTTACTTCTGAGGGAGGAGATCTCTTCTAGTGCAAGGGGTTTGGACATTCAAGCTTCTCTTCAAGAACTACAGCAACAACAGTATCTTTGAGATCTGGCCTGTAAATTCCCATATATCCACTACAGGGCAAAACTAGTTTTCTGTGCAATATCTATTTGCTACCATCTTAATAGTAAGCATTCACTTTCCCTGTTTTTTTCAGTTTTCTTATTTTTGTCCATTTGTAGACACTTTGGCTTCACTGCTGCTTTAAATCAGGGGTCCCCAACCTATGGGCTGCGGCCCACTACTGGGCCGTAGCCGCTTGGCCACCGGGCTGCGTGAAGGGATGGCCAGTGCACACGCACATGTGCATGCACTCACCCCCCTACTCGCACTAGCGCTGCCCCGAGCACCCCACTGGCGCTAACGTCACCCCAAGTGTCCCACCAACACTAGTGCCACCCCAAGTGTCCCACCAACGCTAGTGCCGCCCTGCCCCCAGAGTGTCCCACTGGTACTAGTGCCCCCCATAGCATCCTGCCAGTGCTAGCTCCGCCCCATTTGCAGCACTCGCATCCACAGCCACATTTGCATGTACGCATGCACTCACATGCGACCATTTGTGCACGCGTGCACGGTGCTCATTTTTGTGCGCGCATACGCATGGCATATTTGCGCATGCACACGTAGCGATGCCTGACTCCCTTTCCGGGTTGCCAAATCAAAAAGGTTTGCCTTAAAACTACAACTAGCATCCTGCCTAGTGGATTGAAAGGCATTTATCCCAGATTTTGAGTTTTCTTTCTTTTTTTAGCTATGCTTACTGATACACATAAAAGGATTGGGGGGGGGGGTAGGAATTGTTTTACAAGCTGACTTGCAGATTTAACTGGAGAACTAAAATCTGGTATGCATAATGAATTGCACTAAGCTTAAAGAAGAGAGACTAGAAAGAATGAGTAAAATGTGCAAAAAGAAAAGAAAGAAAGCTTCATCATAACACATTTAGTGATTTTTCTCCCCCTCTAAAGTTACAGACATTTATTTCTTCATCCTACCTCCCATCTCTTTTATCTAGATACAAATCCATATCAATTGCTAATTCATGACATTTAGGGTTAACATGCCATTTTTTACACAATTTTCTTCATGTCTGTTTAGAAACATGGAAATAGATCTTGGGAGGGAATAAAATATAAAGGAAATGGCATCAATTTTCATAGCAATTCCACTTACTGTAGTTATTGAGAAGAAAGACAACCTGAATTTAGGAAATCCTCAGTCTCCTACAAAGAAACAACAACAAAAATCCCCCTCTATTAACATATTTCCAGAAAATTTAAAATCATTCTTCCAATTTAAAGATAAATGGTTTGAAGTGAGAGAAACCTAACCTTCCATTTAGATAACTAGAATATTAATGTATTTTACGGTTCCCCATCCTCACTCCATGGGCAACTAAAAGCAATGTCTTTTTCATGTGAATAAAATTTATAATGAAGTATTTTACATTACATTAGACAATTACTAGACAAAAAAGAAAAAAAACCCCACACATTCCTCATAATTAAGGAGCTAAATATTTATTCAAGAGATATAGAAGAATTAGGAGCGACATTCATTTCAAATGCTAGCATTGGCAGCTTTATAGTTTGCCTCATTCAGTCTCAATCTGAAACTTCTTTCTCTTGGTTTCACAATTTTGCTTGCAGGTTATAATTTGAAAAGTAACTTTTTACTACAAACCACAAACACTGAACTTGGTCTGATGAGAATGCCAAGACAATGTTACACCCACGTTCCTCCCTTGACTGGTTGGCTGATTCATCCCCAGGGTCTCTTTTCATGATCGCCTACCATCTTTATCTTTTTGTTGCCATAAAATAGGCTTTTCTTTTCCACATCCCACTTATAGGCTAGATTCTAGAAGATATTCTGATTATGCTCACCATCGTCAATCACATCATCTACACAAGCAAAAGGAACTTGTCAGCCTGTGGCTGATTTGGATTCCTTTGTATTATTCAGGAATTATATAGTCTGGGAAGCCGTCCTGCAAGACATGTAGAAAACTGAAATGAATTCAGTGCCTCCCGCACTCCCTTTTCCCTTCCTCTCTATTGGCTGATCACTAAACCAAGGGGGATGGGGAGGAGCTGCCTCTAACTACCTTTTTATCCCATCTCCCGTATAAGAAGCAGCAGAAAGCAGGCAGGCAAACATTGCATAGACAGCTGAGTAGTACTTGTGTTCTGAAACAATTGTTTTAAAAAGCCCAGCAGCTGCTGCTGCTGCAGCATTTCATTTCTGGTGCTTTAGTTTTACAGATTGAGGCTCCAGGAGATAAAGAGAAGAAAGCCACCCTCAGATGCCTCATCCCGGTGAATACAGGCACTTGTGGAGTTGGCAAAACAAGCATTAATTGGCAGAGACCTGACCGATTTCTTGCATATCAAATCTGTTTTCTTTCTGAGGTACACCCTGCCGCTCCAGGGAATGGCATCTGGAAATTCCTAGCACTGAAAATCCCAGGGTACCATTCAAAGAGAGAGAGAGAGAGAGACTTGGGATGAGTGGAATTAATCTGCAAGCTGCAAGTTGGCCAAGCAAGATGTGCTTTTGGATGAAGACACAGTAAAATGAATTTCACTTACCGCTATGGAGTTCATCGGCCTCTTCATGCATGGAACCACAGCCATGGACTACATCACAGTGATCTGAATAGTTCGGTGGAAAAGGGCTACTCTTCAGAAGGGTGTTATGAGCAACTTTTTGTCTCCCCAGAAGTATTTGTGACCTTAGGCTTTGTCAGTTTGCTCGAGAACGTGCTGGTGATTGCAGCTATAGCCAAGAACAAGAATCTGCACTCCCCAATGTACTTTTTCATTTGCAGCTTAGCAGTGGCCGACTTGCTGGTGAGCATCTCCAATGGATCAGAAACCATCGTCATCACCTGGTTGAACAATACGGAGGTCGACGCGCACAGTTTTACCGTTAGCATCGACAATATCATTGACTCGGTGATTTGCAGCTCTCTCTTGGCCTCCATTTGCAGTCTGCTTTCTATAGCCGTGGACAGGTATTTCACAATCTTCTATGCTCTCCAGTATCACAACATCATGACAGGGAGGCGTGTCGGTATCATCATCACCTGTATCTGGGCAGCTTGCACGGTGTCAGGTGTCCTGTTCATTATTTATTCTGACAGCAGCGTTGTGATCATTTGCCTCATTGCCATGTTCTTCACCATGTTAGTCCTCATGGCCTCTCTCTACGTCCACATGTTCATGCTAGCCCGGCTGCACATGAAAAAGATTGCAATTCTTCCAGGCACGGGCCCAATTCGTCAAGGGGCCAATATGAAGGGAGCCATAACTCTGACCATCTTGATTGGAGTCTTTGTAGTATGCTGGGCCCCACTTTTCCTCCACTTGCTTTTCTACATTTCATGTCCTCATAATCCCTATTGTATCTGTTTTATGTCCCATTTTCACCTGTACCTCATTCTAATCATGTGTAACTCCATTATCGATCCACTTATCTACGCCTTCCGAAGCCAAGAGCTGAGGAAAACGTTCAGAGAGATTATGTGCTGCTGTAGCCTGAGACAGTCATGTGATTTCTCAGGAAAATATTGAATGCATATGAAGAAGCTATTGCAGAAAGGCATTTTTCTCATAGATTGATGTCTCCTCTAGTGCTGCAGAGCATCTGGCTTCATTAGTCACAAGGAATATATTTTGAAGAGTACCTGGTACATGAATGTTTGCTTCTGTTCTAAGCTTACAAACGACATGTGTAATCATTTCAAGGTTGAAGTGATGTTAGTGGTGGTTAGCAATGACCCAGCAGGCTGTCAGAATTGTGAGAGAACAATGAAACTGTGTTGAGGAACAGGGGAAAAAAAGTATTACACACAACTAAGTCCTTTGCTTTCCTCAGCTATTTATATTTAAAACTTGGGAGCTTGCATTATCTTGACCTTGTATGTGTATGGTTAAAACAAATTAGAGTTTATTAGAGAGTTGTGCTTTATGTCACATTTTGCTCAAATGATTGTTAAAAATTTGCATCTTGCATTTTGTTCTTCAGACAATAGACCCAGTGAAGATAAAATATAACTCAGCTGGAATCCATTATTGGGGTGGATTGGTCTGGGAAATTGGGAACAGTACTTTGAAAGTATTCATGTTTTTGAATATGACCATAAGAAATATATTTGTTATGTACTATATATATATTTACTTTCTTACTCAATTGAAACAATTTTCTATTAAGTAGTCTAGATAACATGCAGTTAAAATTGTGAAATTAAATATATAAAATGAATTGCACTGAAAATGTACAAGAGAAAAGTCTGTTAGGGTAAGAAAAACCGAAATGTGGGGCACACAGACATAGCCTTCATGAAAGAAACATGAAAAAGATAAGATCACTTGTTAAAAATCAAGTCAAAATGAATGCATCAAAGAAAAGCAACAATAAATGTGTGGCTTTAAACACCAAGCAAATGTGGTAAAAATTAAATATTTATCATTGGTTTTAGAGCACAGATCTTGCACCTCTATTTAACAATGAATCCACCTTTGATGCTGCTTCGTCAATATCAACATATAATCAGTATGACTAAGACAACAACTTCTGGAAAATGGTTTGAATGGTTGTTATACTATTATATTATTATGATTCATTGGTCAGCCAGATGTTTAGACTGAATTTGGCATTTTTATCTACCTATCTAATCCTTCCCAAGGACCTACTGTAAGATAGACAGATATTGTTATTTGATTATATTAAAGGTATTAATGGTATTAAAGGTATTGTCACACATGTAATCTGTTTGAAGTAAAGCAATTAACTTTGTCAATGCCAATGGCTATTATTATTGGTAGTAGCAGTACATTTATTTTTTCCCCTCAGATGTGAAGAGATACTACTTTTTTGCCTCAGGAACAAAAAAAAAATGCTTTTACTTTTGTGAGTGTATGTGTGTTGGGGAGTGTAATCCTTATTGTTGAGATGCTAAGGTCTTGTTCTTACCTGAGCATCCAAGAGATGCAGCTAAATACCCAGTCTTTCATTATATAATAATTCTCTATCAGTTTATAACCATCTTGACACTTATGCTTCAGTTAAATCCAAGACCATCTAAATTCAACATATCTTGCCTGCAACACATTAGTACTGCTGCCTCAGCTGACCACCCTTCTGAATTCTTACCAGGATTTTGGAAAGTTATCAGATGAAGTCTCATTCCCCACCTCACTGCAATGACTTTCATGTTTAAGAGTTTTCCCCTCCCACAAAGCAGTAACCAAATAAAATAACAAACTGCAAGGAACAGACATACATGCAAGGAGAATAACAATATGCTTATACTAAATCAATACAATTTAAGAGAATTAACAGCTGTGCAAAAGTCATACCAAAATTAAGTCTTTTCAAGAATACTTGTGTCAACTTGACAAAACACTATATGTTGTTTAAATAACCAGCACCCAAATAAATAAATAAATATGGTTGTGTTTGTCCAGTCTTATTGAGTCAATTACTTTTCAATCAAGTCTACACTCCATTTGTTTCTATACCACTTAGCAAGAGTAAAAACATTATTAACCTCTATTTAAAAGCAACTCTTCAATGTGCTCCAATCAATATACTGCTGCTATATCAAAATGGTCACCTTTAAGGTCATCACAAGTCACTAATGGAGCACTCCTCAGACGTTGAGGAGGAGCCGAGATGGAAGAACCACAGTTTCTAATCTTTTATATATGCACACCAGCTGACCAAGAGCAATACAACTTTTATTTGGCGCTATCACTTAATTTCCACCAATTGATTCTAGTGAGAGAAAAATTTACATTCCTACTGATTACGCAATATCTTTTGTTTGGTGTTTTTCAAAATGTCGACTGAGCATTCTTCTAAACGTTGTGATTTTAATGCCTTTCTCCAAAGTAAACCTATCAGGAGTTCAGAGGGGAAAAGTTACAAAACCATACAAAATGAATAGTTATTGAAAAAACTTCTATGACTTGGAAGTATGACAATTTGAGGTACCTGATTCTAGAAGCCTATTCAGTTAAAGCATTTATAGATATATTTTTTAGTTTTTCCTTATAGTCTTGCAAGAGTCTCTATAAACCATTTGTCATACCAGGAACACAGGATTCTCTGTGTGCTCCCTTGTACCCATACTGTGTCACCATGAGACAATATAGATTAATATTTTGAATGTGATCTGAAAAATATAACACTCTGAAATTCTTCAATTTCTGGGAACCCTAATATGTTAGATTTTGAGCTTTTAATTATCTCTATATTTGGCAGACCCTTCAAACTCAAAATATACTTAAAGCAGCAAAATGCTGTTTTAATTGGATTTTGATATTGATGCCAACAGTTGCAAATGGTAAGTTCTACAGTATATTCATATGTGTCATCACAAGAGAATAGAAAATGGGTGGGTGTTACAGGGATGATCACATTTAAAAATTTCAAAATATATTATTCAATAAATGTATAAGGCTTTGTAGAATAGTCCATGTAAAGGAATGCCTCTGCAATGTAGTATTTTACACTGATTAAAAGTAAAATTAATTAATACATGAATATCCCAAAGGTGCTTTTTCAAAAGGCAACTGGACTTCCCCTGGTTTTTTTTGAGGACATTTCACTTCTCATCCAAGAAGCTTCTTCAGTTCTTCACTGAAGCTTCACTTTAGAACTGAAGAGGCTTCTTGGATGAGACATGAATCGCCTTCAAGGCAAAACAAAGAAAGTCCAGTTGCCTTTTGAAAAAGCACCTTTGGGGCAACCATGACCTGGATGACTGAGAGTCTCCATAGACATAATACAAGAATAAAATTCTCCCTCTCCCCAAAGCGAGATCCAAGTATTTTTTAAAGGTTGTATTTTGGATGTCATGGAGGACCAGCCAAACTTTTTATACCATTATAACCCTGAGTGCTGACATGGATGGAAAAATAGTGTTCAATCACGTCAAATGACCCATTTCTCTTACAAAATATTAATAAAAAAGAAGGGCCTTTTCAAGGGATCTCAGTAATCAGTACCAAGTCTTATTCTGCCACTAGAAGCTCAAAACATTTTATTAACACCATGAACGTAGATAACTTTCTGACCCATCCAGATTTATAAAATCATTTGTGTTTCAGTTCAGTACAGTAGATATTGTTGGGAGGAGGTAGAGACCAAATACAATTGTTATTATCTGCTTGCTCACTAGGGCACTTACAGAGTTTGTTGAAAAGAAGCCACTCAAATATTTAAACATTATTCATTCTCATTCTAACAGTATGACTTATAACAATAAAGTAGCTACATCTCCTTTCATTTTGTCATTTTTGGAACCTTCTGAGACCCTGCCATCAAAATTTGTCAGGAAACTACTTTAAAAAATGCAGTGATTTCTAGAAGACTTTTATCAAGAAATGAAACAAAATAAATATTAAGATTAGGAGAGAAATACCCTGAAACTCCTAATCCTGCCCATTTTTCTTTCTTTCTTTTTTTTAAGAAACAAAGGGCATCCATTGGCAACTGAATACTATCCATCATGGCACCAAAATATACAAAAAATAGCAGTGAGTTGATAAGAATTTAAGCATCTTGTTGGTGATTCAATCAACAGATTTTATTTCCTTATAATATGGATAAATTACTAATTAAATACTATTTGTTGGCATATCTGTTACAATATATAAGA
Organism: Protobothrops mucrosquamatus; assembly: GCF_001527695.2. NCBI lineage: Eukaryota > Metazoa > Chordata > Lepidosauria > Squamata > Viperidae > Protobothrops > Protobothrops mucrosquamatus. The sequence continues at coordinate 1,295,034 of NW_015386425.1, forward strand.
ATGGACTATAAACAGTTTTTCAACCATCTGAGGCTATCTAAAGAGTATATACAAACTACCTTCCATTATGCTGTTAAAAAAAAAGATACAGATGTTACATTTTCTTTACATGTACAGGGTTTTACATGAAATTATCATCACTACCCTGCTTTTGGAGAAGGAAATATTTTATATATATATACAGTGTATACCCTGTGTGATATTTTCAGCCATACTGACTGTCAGTTAGCTTTCCTGCTAACTGGGAATCACCTGAGGTTAATCAGTTTCTAGAGTAAGAGTATCTAGAGAAATTTTTATCTACTTAATTATTTTAATTTTTAGCTAAATAAAATAATTTAGAATTAAAGACCTAATATAACTATCATTATGTATGATCAATTTATCCAAAAAGATAGACCCTATTTTTCTTTGAAGGGGCTGGAGGAGATGGAGAGAAAATAGATATACTGTAAACAACATATTATTGCATTCTGACAATGAATCAAATTACTTGCACTATTGTTAGACTCCAAAACAAGATAAATGTTACCTATTTAAATTTTATTACTATTTTTAATTGATAATAAAATGTCTCCAAGTGGTTTACAAATCCATTTAAACAAAAAAAAAAAGTGGCCACAGGGTCAGGATCTATCAGCAAAACACAAGAGGAATAAAAATTACAAGGAAAGAAGAAAACAAATCAACAAGGCATTGCATTCATTATGGAACTAATGTCTAAAATTAATCAACTGGGTTTATTTTTCTATGGGCTTAAGAGCCATAGAAGAGGATTGGCTCTGTGTGATCTTCATGGGATGATAGAAACTCTCTTCGCCTTCAGATTGGGGCTTCCCCAAAGCAGCTATAGATTTTGAAGATCAGACTTTGTAACTTCTGCATATTGATATTCTGCTGATGAGTTACAACCCTACTGGGCCCACTTTCATTCAAATCATACTGTTTTCCCCATCCTCTGAGTATGTTTACAAAAGCTTTCAATAAAGCTTAGCAGGCTGACCAGCTTTCATTCTATCTTTTATAACCAGTAGTGTAGTGGGTCTTAAACTATTTGAGTCAATTACCTGCTTTCCTGGTCTTGAATACATACAGAAGGACTCTATTGTTTTACACAACTGAATCCTTGACTCACATAAGCAATTACAAATTGTTCCATTACTTTCAGTTTAAGGACTACTGCACTAAACAGATGAAGGTTGGAGTTAGGAAGGTGGGAAACAGGCCCAGATACTTTTATGTAAATACAGTGCAGGTTCTGTCCACAGCTAAGCCTGAGAAATGAGCTGCAACAAGGAGATGATATTAAAAGGATGGAGAAATAAATACAAGATTTATACCTGCATATATTTATATAGTTAAGTTCTTAGATCTTGTAGAAGCTGATCTTCATGAATAGTATCACAATTTTGTTCTTACGTAAAACTACTTATCATTCCAAGTCATGTCACTGACTTTCCTTTGAAAGCTCTTCTTTGTAGGCCAATTTCTCTAGGGAACTTTAATCACAGTGGCCTGGGAGTAACCCTAAAACAATGTACTGAAAAATCCTTTATTGAATGAACATATGTTAATCAATGATTATTCTTTACCAAGATGACTAGCAATATTATAGCGTTCTGTATTTCTCTTTAGGGAGCATTCTACTCCTTTTTCTCATGTTGACTCTACTTTACTGGTGTATTTTCCAGCTATAGGCAGGAAATGTATGCTAAATTTGTAAACAACTTGAACCTTTGTTCAAATAGATAAATGACTATGTCCTCTGGTGTGTGATTGAATAAAATTATTCTTACATTACTTCAGTGATTTTGTATCTATGGCATATTATATTTGAAACTACACACAGCAATTTATTTTCAATATAAATGAAACCAGTATTTGGATTTGAAGGATATCTACAGTACTGAATGTATTCATTTATAGACATCAATTTCTTGAATGAATACCCTGGAAAATCAAGCAATAAGCTATCAAAAATATCCATTTTATTGTCAGAAAAATATAGTCATTTGATAAAGCATCAAATTGTAGATTCCATTAAAACATACACCTAAATTTAAGTTCCTTTTTTAAAAATAAATAAATACAGTAGTAAAGTGGCTAAGAAATGAATGGATTACTATTTTCCTTTACCTCAAAGAATCCTTAAGATTGCAGATTGTAACTGACAAGCATGGTTTCATAATTTTCTCTATGATTACTCAAAAACCAGTTTTACTGAATTCATTCCCAGATGAGAAAGTATATTATATCACCTGAATGGCTTTAACGTGGTGGAAATTTTGCTTCTGAGGCAGAATGTCTAATGCTCTACTTGTGTTGCTTGTCAATATGTCGTTCTAAGATGATCAATGAAACTTTAGACACATGGCAAACTGGAAACCAGGCTGATATGAGTTTAAATTCTCGGTCTTACCAATAACTACTTAGAATTGAACATCTCCTACCAACCAGGAGAAAACATATCAAAGATAGTATATTTTTCATTTGATCACATTTATTTATAGCTGTTAAATCCAGATTGGTTTTCTTTATAAAAGGCCGAATCACTGCCTATTTTAAACAATCTTACAGGTCTGTCTGTTTTCAAAAGCCACAAGGGATTTAGCTAGGTCTTAAGCCATCAACAAGTTTTTTTAGCATCCTAGGCTGGGATATTTTTTTTTTACTTTTTTTATATAATCACAATAAATCAAAAGTATCATGTAGAAGGCAATGTTACAATCCAGTATAAAATTATGGGAAGTAAATTTCCTCTAATATCAGTTAGTCTTTCAGTGGAGATTTCTTCAATCCAAGAATTTCTCTATGCTAGTCCATCGGATGCAATTTTTCTATTTTCTGCAAGAAGATAATAAGTGGACTCATATTAAGCCTTAGTCTAGCTGAAAAGTAAAAGCCTATTAGGGAAGCATTTATACAACACACAAATGGATTTGAGTGCCAGTGTGATTCAGCTCCATTTTCCATTAATAGTTTCTATATATATATCAAGGTTTCCTCCATTTTGAACAGAAATTAATTATTTCAGGCTTAAATGCAGGTTGTATTTTGGTTTGGTTATAATACGGTTGTACTTTTATTTATTATATTTTAAAATGAATCTTGCTGCAAAGAATTCAACATGATTTTGTGAATCTTGTTCATTTTTTAAGTTTCATAACAGTCACGCAATATAGGTAAAGCCTGAATCCATCAGATGAAATGTCCTGGATCGAAATGAAATCCCTGTTTGAGTATCATGGCTGAGTAGAAATTTCACCTCAAACCATTTCAATCCAAATTGTCTGACTGATGAAAACCAAATAAGGTTAGAAATAGCTATCTCAGTACTCCCTTAATTCTTTGTTAGCAATCCAAATTTTGAAAAACACACACACACACACACACACACACACACACACACATATATTAAAACAGTGAAAAAACACGAGCACCAGGGAATATGATAGAAAATTTGGTTTAATGTTAAAATTACTAAAATTACTAATAAAACCAATTAAAACGCCTAGCTTTCGTCAGCCACCTGCTGACGTCTTCAGGGCTCAAAATGTCAGTCCATGGGAGTTACTTTTGTAGCTTGACTAGCGTGTGCGCACGGCTTC
>NW_015386425.1:1300234-1319134 GCF_001527695.2 Protobothrops mucrosquamatus
GGCCTAGGGAATTTTAGTGGGGTTTTTAAGGGTAATTTTAAGGGTAATTTTAACGATTGGCCTTTACGAATATTTTCTTTTAATTTGGTTTTAATATGGATATTTATTGTAATGTTGTTTTATAAGGCTGTTAGCCGCCCTGAGTCCGGTGAGGAGAAGGGCGGGATACAAATTAAATTATAAATAAATAAATTATAAATAAAAATAAGTGTAAGCGAGCGAAAGCAACTGGCGTATGCTAGCAGAAAGAAAGTGATTGAGCCCAGGAAAAAGAAAATAGTAACCTCGGAAGATACCAACACAGCAAGAGACGCGTGCCCTTTAAGAACAAACCAAGTAGAGAAAACGGATGGACCGATGACTAGATCGAGAAGCCGGGCACAGAGCTGTCCGGCAATATAAAAAGGACTCCCAGTAATCTTGTATTATGCTCTGATAATGTCGGCAGTGTTGGCCGATGAAAGCTTAGCTTTAGCTTTTGTATTAAACAGTTTTTGTTTTAATATTATCCTGGTGCTCGTACTATTTTATTTCTATTATATGGATTTACCCAGGATTCGCATTTTTGGTATAATTAGGGATTATATATATATATGTATGTATGTATGTATGTATGTATGTATGTATGTATGTGTATGTGTATGTGTATGTATATGTATATGTATATGTATATGTATATGTATATGTATATGTATATGTCTCCAATAATCTTAAACACTCGAATCCCAGGTACACTCATACTAGAAATATAAAAAACTGAACTCCGGGATAAATATAAAAACAAACTGTTTTGTTACTAAGCTTTCGTCGGTCCTCTGCCGACATTGTCAGAGTAAAAGATGGAGGCTGGCTAGCCCGCTTATATAGCTGTCTGTTTTAATGATCTGCTCATGGAGCGAGTAATTGGTCCATCCTCCCCTCACCCGCTCCTAGTCAACCATATTGCTCCTATCTGCATAGCACCTGCCTGCGCGTGTTTGAATCCTAGCTCTTTTTCTCCCCCGCCCTCCTTCTCTCCATCCGTTCCACTCGTATATGGCTGCCCAACATCATTGCCAAATCATCCTCTGGGCTTCCTCATCCTAGAGCCTCAGTAAGTTATTGCACAGTCACATCCAGTGGTGTTCCTTCTGTCGTGTGTTATTTAGCCCTCACTGGTTTGTTGTCCTTTTTCTGCAGCCTGGGTGGATTGTGTTAGCATCCCCCCCTCTCTGCTCACTGTAGTTTTGTGCTGTTCTATGTGTTGGTCTTTCCTATCCTCCTTCCTCCTTTATATGAGTGGTATTTGTTGCATTTGCTGTAAGTTTTTGCACCGTTGCTCATGTTTCCTTAATGTTTGGTAAGCCGGCAATAGATCTATATGTCGGTTAATCGAATATTCATCCAAAGAAGCCTGGTCCCACTCACATTTGGCTACTTGAAGGGTGATCCGACAACAACTCCCAACAGCAGAGTGCGAATGGAGCGGGGGAGAGAGCGTCACGACCTGCACGCATTCCAATGGATAACAAAGACAAGATCAGTTAGGACGAACAGAATGGAGCAGGTAAAGAAAGGACAACATACAAGCATAACGAGTGCACCAATGTGGTCTGCCTGAAGGCCAGGAGAGGAACGACCGACCGGCAAGGATGGGGTGACACGCACGTCGCCAGACTGGAGCACACAATGACTCATGGGAATCAAGGGAGGGGGGAATTGGAGGACGATCCGGCAACAACTCCAAGTAGCCAAGTGCGAGCAGGATGGGCGGAGGGGGCAAGGATGAGAGGAGAAGGGGCGCCAAGATTTGCATGCACATTAGCAGACAAGACGCAGCCAAAAAGGACAAGATTGGGGTGAGCAAAGTAGAGCAGACGAGGAAGGGAGCAATGGGAGGAGAAAGGGCGGTAAGATCAAAACGTGTACAAGTGGGTGCAGGACAGTCAGAGCAATTACGGTCAATTAGGTCGGACAGACCAATTACGCGCTCGGTGAGCAGAGCGCAAAAACAATTAGGTTTATAAGCAGACTCTCCAACTTACAGCTTCCACTTTGATGACGTCGGCAGAGGACCGATGAAAGCTTAGGCAGTAGACAGTTTGTACAACAAACGGTTGTTTTTAACAATAAACAGCTGTTTTTATATCCCGAGTTCGAAGTTTTATAATATATATGTGTATGTATATATGTATGTATGTGTATGTATGCATGTATATGTATATTCCATAAATACATCCAGCTTTACTTTGAAATCCATTACAAGAATCTGTTATGAAGACCAAATCAGCCTGAGATTTTACATTGCCAAATTTCTTTTCTCAAACATACAAATTAAATTCCAGAGAGTACCCCTAACTGAAATGCAGCTGAACTCATATGACATGTACAAAGATAACAGAAGACAAAGCAATTCCACATGGTCAAGTCAAACTTGTTTATTAATGGAATATCAAATTAGAAAGCTTATTCTAGTAATGGATTTCTGTTGTTTACTGAATCTTCTTGGGCATCACTTTGACGTGAAGGCATTGAACGGATATATATTAAAGTGTATTGACTTGCTTAAGCATTGGATATTTCACTCTGGGAAACAATCAGCATGAAATATATTCAGGCACCAAATATATTAACTTAAATAGAAAAAGATCCATCATGGAGAGCCAAGCACTCATTAATAAAGGCTGCATAAATTATGGCAACCCAAAAATTTCCGAAACAAGAATTTTTTTCTCAGTATGATTTATTCTAAAATTCAGCCCCCACAAAGCTTCCTTCACAAATGCAGCCCATAATAAATATTTGTTTCTGAAAGATTAGCTCTAATAAATCAAACCTGATAAGCTACAGGAAAGACCCCAGTGAGAAATCTGCCTAGTTAGTTAATTCTCAACAATTTTAATATTTAATTTATAGTACAGAATATTTCTTTTTAAGTTGCAAAATTAAAATTGCTTCCAAGTTTTATGTTATTTTAAAATTCTACAGAACAAACCATTAATTAAAATAACAATGATTTGCATCCTGTTTTTCCATTTTACTTCTTGAAGTATAGCCAACCATGACTTATTTGAATTTTAATGGGCTGGCACATTATTTCTGACAAATGGATCTAGATGAGATAAGAATCTGGGTATGAATATTAGTTAGACCACTGCAACTGATCTAAACATTAACTGAAAAAAAAAGGAAACTAAGAAATAGGAAACATGTCACATATGTAACCTAACAGAAATGGATGTTATTTTCTTTTGACATAAGCCTTTAATATTTAATTCACGGATTATTTGTTCTATACAGATAGATTTCTTATTGATTTATTAATAAATAAATCAATAATAAAAAAGACTGAAACTTCATTTTAACTTACATTTCATACTGTGCTGATTACTGTGGTTGATACTCATAATTAATTTGATTGTAATAATCTAATTTTAAAATGATTCAAGATATTAAATTTAATGGTGTTATTAATACTCTACTGAGAATTTGTATTCAATATACTTAATGCTTGAAAATCTCTAGTTTCTTTACTTTTTGCATTTTTTTCTTTCTTCTGTTTTTTTTAAAAATTAAACACATCAAAATTAAACACATATGCTGAAATTACTTTAATTCTCATGTTCTTATGTTAGCTTACACTACTTACAATGAAATAAAGAGTGGATTGATTGACTGTAACATTTTAAAATTTTAAAAAGAGAACTTATCTGTAATATACTCCATGACCTATTTGAGTACATCAGCAATCCACCTATGATATTTCTACCAGCTACGGCCATATAACTGTTTTTAGTTGTACTGGCTCCTAGTATTCTACCATTATTGCTCTAGGCATTTCTACCATCACTTCATTACAGAAAGCAAGTCAGTAAATCAAGAAGAATCCCTGGACCAGGGACCAAAGACAGGTCACTAGGGAACAATCTCTTGAAAGTCATCTTCACTTTGTCATCTTCATGTTCCAGAGATTGATAGAAACAGAACTATCTGCAAGATCTCTCATGATTAATTACAAGTGCCATGGCCACAAGGCTATGCCATTAAACCATGTCTTTATCCAGAATTAAATCCTTGATGACATGTTTTACTGTCAAGATCAGAAAGGTAAGGCAGTAACATAAGTGAGACAAAGCTAATCTTATCATTTAAAGTCTTTCTGGCTCTGATAGAGTTGAAGTTAAGGCACCCTGTTCCCTTAGTTCTTGAATAAGATACAAACATTACTTGGGACTACTGACCCTGATTCTTATTGCTATTTTTTCTTGAATATAATAAAGGTCAGACAGTTCTCAGCAGAACTAGGCAACTTGACAACAAATGAATTTCCACCTCACCTATCTGAAATATGTGTTTGCTACAAGCATTTTGTTAGTAGTTGAGTTACTCACAGATTGGCTAAAACCCAGCCTGATTTTTTTTCTCCAACCTGCCAGATCACAGCCATTTGCTGGAATACAATGAGTCTGGAATATAATAATGCAATTATTGTCCTGTTTCTTCTCCTTTTCATTTGGCCAAGTCTATCCACTTATGTGGTTGTTCTTCTCTCACAGAATGTCATTTTGCAATTGCTCATCCTAATTTCATCTGATGGGCCTAAAAAATAGGTCCTGAAATAGGTCAGAGGCACTGAAGACTGAGCCATTAACTATATCAGAGATATATAAACTAGGGCCTCAAAAACTCTCTTAAGTTTCCAAGTTGTACTGTGTAAGAGAAAATGTAACTCAAAAACAAAATTGTTAAATACAGGGAGAGTAACTGTTTTAATGCTCACCTGGACTTCTTGCATAGAAAAAAAAAATATTTCTATGGGATCTCTACTTTGTAAGTTTAGGGAATGGATTTAATGCATTTGTGAAGAATCATTACAGTCCCAAGTATAATTACCAATGTTCCTCACCATTGGCCATATTGGTTGGAGAGTTGCAATTTCTGGTCCATCAAAGACCACATCTTCCTCATCCTTGTTCATCAATAAAGGGAGAAGTGATTTGGCATTTACAACACATTTAGTTACACATTCCCTGTATTTTTAAAGTTAAAAAATATAGCATATTGCTACTATATAAGAAATATTTTTTAGTCTTAGTTCATATAGCTGGTATGAAATTAAATTATCAAATACAATTCTCTGTTGTAAAGGACACTTATGTATACTGAAAATGCCAAATTTCAGGATGACATTTTAATTTTATATTTAAGAGAATATGATAGACCAAAATAATTACCGTACATAGTCAGACAGAGAGAAACAAACAGAAAGAGGAAAAAAATCTGTAGAAATCTAGAGATGTGGGAAAACATAGATTTTTTAAAAATAAATTGCTTAACTCCCCCTCACTTTAATATGTCAACTGACATATAATTACTCTACGGACAGTATACTTTGCCACAAAACTGTCATCACAAAAACTGTGTACAGAAATATAGAAAATTATATATGAGCATATTAGAAAAAACTGTATATCAAATCTATGCAAGGAAATTGCATGTGAAAATAAAGTATGATTGCTGGTATGATGTTTTTAAAATTACCCACTACTGGACAATGCCTGAAAAAGCACTACCCTCTATTGTCCGGGGGAGGGGAGGGCAGCATCAAAACAGTCCTTTTCAGTGTTTACCCCCATGTGGAGATGGCCACACACTCCTTTGATGCTCTCTCTATAGGGAATCTTGGAAGATATACATTTTTCCCATTTTAAAGAACTAACTGAACCCAATGTCTGTCTGTCACTGCTTCTGTCTGACCTGGTCTCTGACTTATCTTTCCAGGTTGCCTGATTTTATGCTACCATTGGTTGTTCCCATTCCTACCTAATGCTGAAGTTTAGCACAGATTTTGTCGATTGCCATTGCTATCTGTCTGACAGTTACTATAATAATTACACAAATGTAATTAAATGGCACTTGTGTCTTTTTTTACAGCTTTGTTAATAATTACAGGTTTATGAATTTTAATGTGATGTGGGGTTCAAATATGTAATAAAGACTTGATTGACAAGTATTGATTGGATTTTGATGCAAAGGATTTCTCATGCTGTGGATCAAATGCCCAATGGCACCATGGCATCATCATGTAAATGAGGTAATTTGCAGAAACATACATTTCTTGCATAGTGATGTGTAACATGATACTTTACCCTTCAATTCAATGGATAGTTCTTAGTGAAAAATAAGGTTACACTGTACAATTGATCTTCACACCCTTGTAAGGGTGTGAAGTAAGCACACACTTGTTACAAAATCTTCTTCCTGCAATAGTTTTTGTTAATTGACTAGGATTGCTAATATCCTAAAAACCATTAATGAAACCCTTTCTACATTTATAGAATACACAAGCACTATTGAAAATTGGGTTCAGGGCAAAGATATGGATCTACTATAGGGTATATATCACCTTATTCTTTATTAACTTATTTCATATTCTAATATTCATATAAATTAACCCAATCAGTAAGGCTAAGGCTAACCCTATATTTCATTATGAAAATGCAGTCTGTGGCTCATGAACATGCCCAAATAAAGACATAATCTGTATAAAGGCATAAAGAAGGCTTGCAACCACAACCCTCTTTAGGGTTCTCTTTCTTATTTTTGGCACAGTATCTGTCAATAAAAAGTAGTTGTCCTTTAGTATAATTTTACCTTGGTCTCTGATTCAACCTTACTTCTATAAAATTATCCTACAGTACTTATCACAATCTCAAACCAATAATCTGATATTCTGGGATGAAGACAAACATTATTGTGAGTTGTGGCTGGTATGAATATCTTGGTCCTGCACCGTTAATTTGTGAAGGTGCAAGAAAACACCTGCAGAGAGCTCAAAGTTTAAATCCATTCAGGGAAATGCCTGAAGCCAAAATAGTTCTCTTGCCATCCCCATTTCAGCTTAATTTGTAACCAAACAGCTGTTGCCTAAGGGACACTAAGCTTGCAGGATGGGCTGCTTCGTTGTTTAAGATGTTTAATAAATCTCAGAGAGGAACAATATAGTGTACCTTTGTAATCATATAAATTAATCACATCAAGGTAGTTTATGAGTCAAACAGAGGAGAATTAAATTACTTCACAACAAAATAAGCTTTATTCCATCCATTTTATGAGGAAATCTTGCTAAATGTGTAATTTTCTATCCAAGCACATAAAATGAAAGCAGCAAAAAGCAGTCTGATAGCAGACACTGCAAAGCAACTCTAAAATAGCTTACACTTTGGATATCTCATAGCCACAGCTGATTCAGTCAGTAGAAGAGAAAGCTCTACTATTGCAATCATAAGCCATTCAATTTCTTTCATAAAGTAGGCAGGACACCATACACTGGCATGTCATTTCTATCTGCTGAAATTATTAGTTTTATAATATTTCTTGATTAGGTTTTACAAGTGTAATAGATATTTAAGTTCCTAAAGGAAGAAACTATATGATAGCAGATCTAATCTGTCTGTAATTCTTACAAAACAACAAGATGGCTGCTAATGGTGTCTGGAATGGTTTCACTCACAATAGCAAATCATAGAATGCTTTGGTTCCTCTATAGGCATTTATAACCATAGTGGCTATAAATACCTATAGAGGAGCCAAAGCATTCTATGCTTTGCTATTATGAGGGAAACTGTTCCAGATACCATTAGCAGCCATCTTGTTGTTCTGTAAGAATTACAGACAGATTAGGTAAAGTAGTAGAAAGCTTTTGAAAAAAAAAAAAGTAAAAAAAATCTAGATTGTGGAAAGCATGGGTCAAGGATGTGGAATGGCCTCAAAAGCAATAACTACAGTGCCCATTAACTACAAAAGAGTCAATATAATTCAAAGGAATATCTATAGCAAGACTCACAAAAGGATGCAGCCAAAACAAATAGAAGAAGATATCAGCTGTAAAGAAGCTGTGATAGTATTGCCCATAAAACTGAGGCACCTGAATTGGCTTGGAAAAGACATAGTCCTTGAATTTGAGAAACATCCAATATCTTTGCAAAGTGCCTTTTTATCCCCCCCCCCCAATACAAATCTCAAATACTTCAGGCAATGTGAAAGGCATTTTATTAAGTTGGAGTCAAGTCTTTATAACGATATGTACATTCAATATATGTGATGCATTGAAAACAACAAATCAAATCACAAAAGGTATCTCCTTGCCGCCCTGAGTCCGCAAGGAGAAGGGCGGGATATAAATTCGAATAATAAATAAATAAATAATAAATATTGGACCTAAGAAAAATCAGACCTCTTCAAATATGTGCATCTCCTCCTTTTCCAACAGGGTTTGTGGTTTAACACTTGCAACATTCAAGAACAGCAGAACACAGCACTATTGTCTGATTGGTGGTCCCTGAAAAGGCTAATTTTTGCACATCAAAAGAAATTACTTTGGCTCAAAGGAAAACATGGTTTCCTAAATTTCAAAATGACACATGGATGCCATGCTGTAATGCTAATATCACCTTTATTAACATGCTAATAATACAGCTACAATTCTACATAACAATAGCCGAACAAAAGCTTCATTTTTACAGACTGGGTTAGACAGATCAAGATTCTAATCATATCTTACAATCAGGGCAGAAAATTGCCCTCAAGTTTAGCGGATGTTTGAAATTATTATTCATAGACTGCTCTGACTTTCCGACAGTCATACAATTTCAAAGAAATCCATGCTTGAGCTACCACTATTATTTCAGCTTGCCATAATTTTCAGGTTGTTGAGTGTAGTTTGAAATTGTGAAATGGAAATAATCATTTGTTTGAATATTTAAGCCATGAATATTTAGTAATGCATTTTTCAAAGTTCATTAAAATTTCCTGGTTATTACTGCAGAGAAAGAAAAGCATAAAAGAGGGAAATTATCCATGCAAAACCCCCTAGTGACTCCTGTCTTTTGTCCTTCGCAAGTGTTGGACTACTTATCTGTTCATCTTGAAATAAGAATAGTAGGATACATTACAACATCGTCTCTACCCTGTAAATGTAAATTGATTTGAACATTGTATGCCAGACTTGCCATTTTACTGAGAGCTCTTGGAATTACAGTTTTCTAATTGCTGAACCTTAGCTGCAGTCTGTTCCTACATAGTTTTGCTCCAGTTTTTCACCCACATTGCATATGCTCACCTCTGGAAAGTTCTTTTTTTAATTTTACAAAATTTGCATACCCCAAATCCATATTTCCCTCACATGTTTGTGTGGGCCTGAGCTATACAGGTAGTCCTTGACTTACAACACTTCATTTAGTCACCATTCAAAGTTACAACAGCATTGAAAAATGTGACTTATGATCATTTTTCATAGTTATGACCTTTGTAGCATCCCCATGATCATGTGATCAAAATTCAGATGCTTGTCAACTGGTTCATATTTATGACCGTTACTGTGTCCCAAGTTCATTAAAAAGGAGGACACAAATAAATTGAAGAAAAAATATTGTAAATAAAAGAAACATTTTATTCATTGCAACAATAATACAGACAACTTGCATGTGCAAAGTTTGCCAGACGGGTGTTTTGGTGCGCTAGGCAGCAATTCCTATTGGCTTTCGAAAGCCAATAGTGGGAGGAGCACAGCTCATGCAAAAGTTGAAAAAAAACCATTAAAAAAAGGTGCCAGAACACCGTTCTGGGCGTTCTATGAGAAAAAAAAGTCCTGCAGATTAGTCTTCAAATATTGAAAAGGAGGACATGTAGGAGGACACTTTTCGAGGGAGGACAGAACTTACAAAAGGAGGACTGTCCTCCCTAAAGGAGAACGGTTGGTCACCTTATAACTTATCAACTGGAGTGATTAATTTAACAGCTGTGGCAAGAAAGATTGTAAAATGGGGCAAAACTCACTTAACAAAGGTCTCACTTAACAATAGAAATTTTGAGCTCAGTTGTGGTCATAAATTGAGGACTACCTGTATATGGAACAGCATTTAGGTTTATAATTTATAATTGCTAGTTATAAATAATCTTGTGCAGGAGCACTAGAAACAATGAACACTGAACAGATTTAAGAGAGATACAATCAAAAGCCCATGAGTGGAATTTTAGTTCTGTCAGGTGCAAACAGCCAAACCCACACTTGAAGAGTTCAATTAACTATTTTATTGTTAAAACCTATACATAGGACTCTTCTTAGACTGACTGAGGATAGAGTAGAACCTCTTTCTAATCCTATACTCTTAATTACAACACCACACCGGTTCTCAGGAATTAAATACAGGGATATGTCCTCTGTTTAAAGACTAAATCCCACATCATCCAGCTCTTTTCAGACCCTAGGTCCTCATTCCATTCATTCTAATTTCCAAATTTTATTTAAAAATATCTGCAGCTGTACTATAACTTTATTGAGTGAACATGATCAAGTGGTTTGTGTGATCTGACACTTACATGTAGGCTTTTTGAAAGAAAGAAAGAAAGAAAGAAAGAAAAAGAGAGAGAGAGAGAGAGAGAGAGAAAGAGAGAAAGAAAGAAAGAGAAAGAAAGAAAGAAAGAAAGAAAGAAAGAACATCAGAAGGCTATATCAAAACACATTTACAATCAGATAGTCACTTGCATAAAATGGCAATATAATGAAAAAGAAAAACCAAGAAAAATGTGGGCCAATTCTATAAGATCAAGAAGAATGCACATTTCTCAAGTAGAAGTTGGTAAATGTTGCTTCAATTGCATTTATGAATGGCAGAAATATGGAAAAAGGCAGAAAAAAATTGTATGAGGTGGCAAAGGAAGTTTTTTTTTAATGAAACTGGAAAATCAAAATGCATTATGAACATTTACTGTAGAAGTGTTGAACCCATTTTACCCATCACTATTTGAGTCAATAACCACAGACACAGAGTAAACTGGGATTCAACACTTCATTGCTGTGCAGAAGTAAAGATTCACATTTGGGATCCAGGACCAAAACAAGTGTGCCTTATATTCAACACGCACACTTGTATTTATGAGATAAAACCACATATACCCTTCAGTATTTCCTGACATTTTATTGTTTGTTCCTGATTTATTGAAGATATGTGCTGTTTAGCTTACTATCCAATAATAAACATTACTATCCCATAATAAACATTAGCTAAGCTCTCCATCTCTGAGTATGCTTTTTAACATGCTAATGATGAACTTTTTATCTCCACACTTCTGCCTGGACCAGACATGTCAAACACAAGGCCCGGGGGGCGGATGTGGCCTGCGAAGTGGTTTCATGTGGCCTGTGAAGCTATCCTGGAAACAGTGAGGGAATGGCCCCTGCTGCCTTGGCCCTGGCCCAGGCCGGCCAGGAGCCAATTTACAATTTTGTGGTGGCCATCTATGCTGAAATGCATTCAGTCTTATCTCCACAAGACCATCTGGAAACAGTGAGGAAAAAACCCCTGTCGCATCTGCCCCGCCCCTGGGTGCATGCTGGGGAGGTGTCACCCTTTGTGGGGAATGAAGAAATGCACCATCGCCTGGAAGTGACCAGGAAATGGCCCTTGCCTACTTCACATATCCGGCTTGATGGGCTCCGGGGAGGGGTTTCGGCAGGCAGCGGGGCACTCTCCTCACAGCACCAAGAGGCTGAGCCGGTCGGCACAAATCCAAAAAGAAGCACAACGACGCCCAGCCCTCAGCCTGCCTGGTTTCGGCAGGCAGCGGGGCGCTCTCCTCACAGTGCCAAGAGCTGAGCCGGGTGGCGTGAAACTGATGAGAAGTGCAATGCTGCCTTGCCCCCAGCCTGCCCGCTTTCAGCAGGCAGCAAGGTGCAAAGCTGGAGAGCTTTGCACTGCCCGGCTCAACCTCTCGGTGCTGTGAGGAGAGCACCCCGCTGCCTGCCGAGACCGGGAAGGCTGGGAGCTGGGCGATGTCACACTTCTTTTCAGATTTGCGCCACCTGGCTCAGCCTCTCGGTGCTGTGAGGAGAGCACCCTGCTGCCTGCTGAGACTGGGCAGGCTGGGGGCTGGGTGGCATTGCGCTTCTTTTCAGATTCGTGCCGCCTGGCTCAGCCTCTCGGTGCTGTGAGGAGAGTGCCTTGCTGCCTGCCGAAACCAGGCAGGCTGTGGGCTGGGCGGCATTGCGCAGGTAATGTTGACTCTCACGCTGCTCATGGTATCCCCTCCCCCAGAGCCCACCAAGCCAGATATGTGAAGTAGGTGAGGGCCATGTGCTGGCCACTTCCAGGCGATGGTGCATTTCTTCATTCCTCACGAAGGGTGACACCTCCCCAGCTGTGTTTCTTGCCTGTTTTTCTCCATCCCTCATCTCAAATATTACCCACCACTCTGTACTTAGGAAGGAAAGAAGGAAGGAAAGAAGGAAAGAAGGAGAGGGAGGGTCTGAGGGAAGTCCTTCCTTAGTCCTGCCCTGCTGCCCTTTTTCCACCCCCTTGCCCCCTCCTCCTGGCCTATCCTGGGGTCTCCCATCCTATTGCTAAGGAAGCTTTGGATACAAAGCAGGGTCTCCTCCCATGGAGAGGGAATGGGCCTCCCTCTGACTTTGCCCTTGTACCCATTATGAACAACCTGGATAAGGAGAGCAAGCACAGCAGCAGCAGCCTTGAGGAGGTAAGTGCATCTGGGCACCCCCTTATGGAAGTGGGGCTGGGCTTGGTGCCACGGATGCTCGAGGGCCAGGCTGGGCATTTGACCTCGAGGGCCAGGCTGGGCATTTGACCTCTGCTGCCCAGGGCTCTGCTGCCCAGGGCCAGGCTGGGCATTTGACCTCTGCTGCCCAGGCTCTGGGCAGCCCGCACCACCATCCAGCCCACCTGCCTGAGAGGAACGATGAGGAACGCTCCTCCAGTGGACCATGCTTTGGCACTTGTCCTGGTCCCACCCCCTTCTGCCAGAGACCCTCAGATCTGTCCCACCCTTGACGCGAATGATGTAGAGCTGGCCATGCCCACCCAATAGGACACACCCACTCCATCTACTCCCACCCTGGCCACCCCCCACCCCCACCGAGGGCAACTGCAATGCTGATGTGGCCCTCAATGAAATTGAGTTTGACACCCCTGGCCTAGACATTCTTGAGCATAGCTTACACAAAATACTATGTTACCTTTCCTTGTTCCAGTAATTTCCAGTTGCAAAATTCTTCAGAACAATCAGTCAGCTAGACTAAGACTTCCTATAACTGAAGTGTTTATGGAGAGCCTCTTTAGCTTCTTCTGGCAAGTGTCAAAGTCTGTTATTTAACTGTTCATTCTAACTGTGGGAAGTCAGCCTCAGAGAAGGAAATATTACAAGGACAGAAAAATATATTTCCTCAAAGGATCTTAAAGAGGCAGAAAAACATGCCCAGTTTTCTTAATAGCCTCAAGTCTCCCTCCCCCAAGCAGAAACCAGCTCTGTAGAAATGCAGATGTAAATAATCCAGGAAGGTTGGAGGCCCCCAGCTAGAAGATTAAGAAGACAAAGACACCTAAAATCTACATACCCCACCCAAACTCTAAGACAGGACATAATAGGATTAACCCACAGATGCCAAAGGGACACAGGTCAAAATACATGACACAGGAAATACAAAGCCTCAAACAGGAACAGGAAACAACCTCAAGAGCCCCAGAGGGTATAAAAACCCACTCCCTACATGTGCTCTCTTCTTTTCTTCCAGAGCCATCTTTCTGTCTGGCTCTCCTCTTCAATAAACTGCAACCTTCTTTCTAAAACAGTCGCCATGTTGTTTATTCCCAGCTTGGACTGAACCATGATAAAGACTTTTCCTTCAACATAACAATGGTTCTGAGAACTCCATTTATGATTTCAAGGGCTCTTACCAAAAATTTGGCACAGGGATATTTGCCTATTATCCATCATTCATGGTCTTTGATGAGTAAAGCAAGGATACTTGGCACACAGAGCATCAACTGGAACAAGTACTTCCCAAGCTGCATAATTTGGCCTTCATTATAAACAGCATTTCTGTCAGAAATCATTGTAGTAAGCACACGTGCATTGGCTGCTGTAAGGGTGAACATTTTCAGATTCTCTCCTGACAGTTTGATAACCAAGTACAATAGCACCACCTACTTGTCAAAGAGCACATCAGCATACCAAGCTTATTTTCCCAATAAGCCTGTTTTAACTCAGAAAAGAATGAAAATTGTAGTTTATATTTGTGTAACATGCTAAGCTAAAGTGAAGCTTGCTTGTTTGTGGTCTAAAAGATCGAATAAAACTATATTTTACTGTTTACTATGCTATCTAATGGTGGCAAATTGTGGTTATATCTGTGAGGCATGAATAAAATCATGGTTTAGAATAGGGGTGTCAAACTCGCAATGTCACGTGACATGTCGTGACCTAGCATGACTTTTTCCCCATTGCCGGCAATGGGGTGGACGTGGTTTTGCCATGATGCATCCGGCCCGCAGGCCGGCAGTTTGACACCCCTGGTTTAGAATATAGAATGAACATTGCAATTTTAATGGCCTATAAGGACAGCAGAAGGAAATCAGTTTCATTTTTGCTAATCCAAGCTTGTTTATAAAGTCTATGCTTGCTTACAAGTAAAGATTTTAAGCACATACAGTACTTTCTCCCATGGCGAGAGTGATGCCCTCCTGACATGATTATTCCTGAAATGTCTTAGAGATTAGGAAGAATAGAAAGATTGCATTGTAATAAAATGAAAATGATGTCACATGTGAAAATATTAATAGTATCAATATTTATTACTAAAATACTAAGGAATAATTAGTTATTAATTAGTTAAGTATTAATATATAAACAAATTCATTGAATTTATTAATTAAAATAATCAATACAATAAGTATTAATATAATTAGTGATTAAATAATATTAATATTTCTATTTAAAGTTTATAGCTGAATCTCATTGAACTCCATAAGAATTTAAGTTGATCAGACTAAAGTCCCATTTTATTTATTTATTTATTTATTTATTTGTTTGTTTGTTTGTTTGTTTGTTTGTTTATTTATTTATTTATTTACTATCCCAACTTTATTTTCTACAATTCGAGGTGGTGTACATAATTTTCCTGTATTGTATTTTCCCCACAATAACAAACCTGTGACAGACTCACTCAGCCAGCTTCAATATCTGCTCAAAGCATAACCAGATTCCTTTCTCAGAGTTATTAGTGTAATTGCTGTGTGTGGGTTCTGGTATTTGTCAGATAGGGAAAAAGTAAAGTAAAAGGTGATTATAAAGTAAAGTGATTTTTAAAAAAGAAAGCATGTTTTTTTTCCATTTCCTTTCACTTCTTATTAAAAGATACAGCCCTCTGCTGGCAAAGTGGAACATTAACAAACAACAAATATACTTCATATTATTCCACCGGCACTGATTTTTTTGAAAAATAGTTGCACATGTTCATTTGTTATGGTTATTTTTCTTAGCAGTTTAAATATATAGTGAAATTATGTTCCTTTTCTGAATGATATATTAATTATGATTAATGTTATCATTCATTTGCACTTGAAGGTCTTTCATGAGAACTTTTTCAGAAAAAGAAGAAAAAGAAAAATATAGCTGCTCAGTAAATCCCACAAACATGGATTATGAGGCCTTCCATAGGCTCCCAATATTTATATTTTATGCCTGTTGCTGCCTAAGCCGTGGCTTATAAATTGCAACTGTCTGAGGGACACAAGAAGAGCAGGGTCCTTCTCCTTTGGACAGGCCTGCAGCCTAACCTGAAATACCTGTTCATAGGTCCTTCTTTCTGATCAATGATTGCATAAATCATTTTGCTTGCTTACTCACTACAAGTGCCCCTGAAGATAGAACAATTGGATAATATATCCTAGTGACAATTTCTATGCTACACAGACTGCATATAACTTATGTGCCAGTTTCACCTGGGAGAGAGTAGCAAAAAAAGACTGAGTGAGTGAACAAAGAAAAAGAGGGAGGGACAAGAACTAGCTGCCGTGGGAAAAGGCAGACCAGCAATTTAAGATTCGTTAACCCCAGTGAAGTTACTGGCATAGCAATAAAACTTGTATTTCTCTGAAGAGTCACAGGGAATTATTATTGCTTTACCCCATTAACAAAAGAAAAAGAAACACAGCAGTCTTAACAACATAAGGTAAGCTAGAGAGTAATGATAATAAAGATAACAAGGAGGACTGGAGGTGAAAAAGAGAAAAATGATTTTAAAAAATCAAATAATAACTTTACATTTGGGTCTAGATTTGAAACAGTACAGATTTATTTCTGTGTTTGATGTTATCATTTGTTCTGGGATGGGTAGATCATTACATATAGTACTAAATTCTATGTTAAATTTCTGGGTTCTATAAACATAACAACTTCATCATTAAAGATGATGTTCCCCTCTAAATTAGGCTAGAAATAAAGCAAGAAAGTTGGACCAGTTTATGGTGTAAAAGATTGCTACCAGTATGTACTAAGTCTAACGTCCTGATAAAAATCTAGAGAGTCATGCAACACAATAAACATATTAATATGGTACTACTCAGCTGTCAGCCCTGTCAGTAGGGGCTGTCAGTCAGTAAAGATACACTTTCAGATATCTTTACTCTGTGTAATTCAAGAAACTGTTCCCTAGCACTACATGCTCATTCGGTAATTATTTAACACAATTTCACAAGTGAAAATGACCGTGCAATTTCTTGATTCTTTCAATTTCAATTTTACAAATATAAATGTCATAAATAAATAGGACTGGATTTTTTTGTTTGTTTCCATTAAACCCATTAAACAGAAGAAAATTCAGACAGAATAAGAATGTGCTTTTTCAATATACAGGTATTTATAAAAGATTACATAGATTTGTTGCTAGAATATACAGGTTTAAAAGGAAATTTGTGGAGAGCAAATGGCTGCTGTAGAAATGGACATTGGGCTGAAATTATCACTTCAGAGAGAGTCTGTGACTCTCTAGGTCAAAATGGGGTGTTAACAGAACCACATTAGGATCTTCATAGAGTTTTTTTTTAAATAAAAACTTTTACATTGTATTGCTTGATACATAATTGTTAAATATGAGACTGGTAGAAAAATGTGATAACCCTAATTCAATAACTTTGAATTAGGAATAACTTAATTCAATCAAGAATAACTTTGAAGAGGAAGAAGAACCACAGCCTGGACAAAGATCAGATTAAAACAAGTCTGAGATCAGTCAGAACTGTAAACAGAGTCTCAGATAAGACCTTCCCTCACAAAGATAAAGGTAAGACCAGGCTTGCAAGATGAGGTTACTATATACGTATACTAAAAGTGGTATTAAATGGCGTCACTTTGGTTTCGTAGATCCAGTGTATCTTAAAAGTTGATAACACCACAAATACTGGCTGAATGCTGAGAAAGTTTTTAAAAGAGAGACAGAGTTAAGTATTCAAATCTGTATGAATCTGTGGGCTTCACTTTGTCTTAGGTCTATTTTTAAAATGTCCTTTATGGCAGATAAATCTAAATCCAGATGTTGCTTCCTGAGAGATCCTGAATGGTTTCACTTATTCTCTCAGTGTTAATAATTTTTTTAAAATCTGCAACAATCGAAGAAATGACATTGTTTTTATACTATATTTTTACACAGATCTATGTATAATGCATTTTATTAAGGTCCTGAATTTCTCTATTTCTGTGAGTGAAAATAGTCATATATTATTTGTTCATTTAAAGCATAAACCATTTGTGCTAAGGACTACAAACAATCTTAGTCCCCTCTTTTTCATACATTTGATGGGAACAATTGTGAAGCTAACATTATCAGCAAAATCTCACTGCTGGCTTCTTAGCTATGCCACGTAAATGTAAGCCAAAGGGTAGCAATATACAAAAGTTTTCCATTGTATATTACATGATTGAAAATGGAAGTTTGGATAATTGTTATGCAAATGGCCTTTTAGGGAGACCAAATGGTGCTTACCATAAAAGTCCTAATTCATTTCAGGACTTTCAAGTGTTCAATAACCACTTGGGGGTTTTTTATATTATATAATGTAGTTCTCAGGAATTAAAAACAACTATTCATGCAGTGCCAAAGAATAAATTGGATTCTTTCAGTGTTATTCATAATTTATTTGGCACCCCATTTAGGATAACTACTGTTCTTATACCCAACTATTCAAACCATACAAGAATACAGGTAGTCTTCTACTTAACAACTGTAGTGGAGCTTGCCTATCTACATTGTAAGTTGTGATGGTTGTAAAATGAGTTGGCCACATGACTGATACAATTTTAGTCTTTTTTGGAGCAGTTTTTAAGCAAAGAACATGGTCATATAGCGACTGTTGCAGTCATTAAGCAAAGAAGTGTGGGTTTGCCAAAAACTGTAAGTAAATACAATTTTTGACAGAACCATTAGAAAACACAGTAAGATGCTACAAAAGGCCTTAAATGTAGCCATGTTTCTGAGTGCTCAAGTTAAGATACATGACTACAGAGGGTGTGATCATTGGCACTTTGAATACCCAAGGTAACCCCAAGGTAGACCAGTTATAAGTTTTGAATGGTCACTAAGCAGCCAGTCATAAATCAAGGACTACCTGGTCTGTAGTCTGGTTTATTACCTTTTGACCACCCCTATTCTGATTTAGACTTGTGGAAATTCTGATGTTTAAAAGGCAGCAGTTGCCTGCATAAATACATTTGCTTCTTCCTGTTTTCAGGACCAAGGGTGAAAGGTCCAGGCACCAAAGGATTCTCACAAAACAATAGGAAGCCTGTTTGTGGATTGAAGAAGAGTGAGTCTTCTTCAATCCACGGTAAAAGAATAATGACTTAACAAAAATTCTTCTTCTTTTTCTTCTTCTTCTTCTTCTTCTTCTTCTTCTTCTTCTTCTTCTTCTTCTTCTTCTTCTTCTTCTTCTTCTTCTTCTTCTTCTTCTTCTTCTTCTTCTTCTTCTTTTTTCTCTTTTTCTCTTTTTCCTTCTTAATTATTTATTTTGTGCTTCAAACTCACCCAAAGCTCTGCAAGGCATCAAAGGAAACAGCTTTCAGCTGCAAAAAGGT
>NW_015386425.1:1319234-1332450 GCF_001527695.2 Protobothrops mucrosquamatus
TGTGATGTTTTTACCAGGAACTGGTATTTATTTCCTGTTTCTGGTAAAAACTGGCACATAGCAAACAATGGGTTCTCTTAACAACCATGATACTCATTTTACAATCACTGTATTTGCTTAATGACTGCCACAAAAAAAAAGATAGTAAAATGTTTTTGTGGTTGGTGATGAGATTACTCATTTTATAGCTATTACAACTTACAACTGTAATTGCCAGGATTAATTATAGCCTCACGTTGAGGACTATTTGTACACAATGGAGCAAAATAAGACTGGGTATATTGAAGGATAGTTGTGAACAATGGACCCAGAAGTTAATTTTAAGACGCTGCCATTATAGATAAACTGTCTTAAAAAATATTGTGAAAAAGGAACAAATTTTACTGGACAAAACTGAGACTGATCTGAAAGTAGATGGCAAAAGATGATAATTGGATATACAAATAAAACTGGCTGATGTCTTAATAATTAAAAGGGATATACAAATAACAAACTGAAAGAGTGACCCAGATAACTCTCTTATAAAGTGCTTCCATTTCAAAGTAAACTTGGGATCAAACTATAAGATGTTAAAAGACTTCCTTTTTGACTGCCACAGAAGTTTATTAGCGCACCTTGATTCAGTCTGCTCTGTGGAATTCATTAAACAAGGTAATGAAAAGGTTCATTGTTTTTTAAGTTTTATTTTCCATGTGCCCCAAGGAGGGTAAACGTATTAAATTATGGGCTCTCCCACTGCCTTATTGGTTCCCCCACTTCCTGGTATAACTTTCTTAATAAGGGAAATTATTACACTTATACTATAAGATTAAGTTTGCCCTGGTGATGAAAATGGTATCAGCAAAATAACTGTTTAATAGGCAATTAACTTTCCAAGTTAGTGCCTACTTAAAATTTTAATACATGATTGAGCTAGCATTCCACTTTTGGGAATGTTGGAGCTATAATATGAGCAGAGAACCCACTCCAACCAGTCTTTAAATTAGAGTAAGAAATTTGATATTTTCCAAATATTTTGAATTAAAATTCCTATTAACTACATTCATCATGGTCCATATACAGAGATGCTGAGAGTCCTAATTCTGAACAGTGGGAAGGCACAAGACAGTGTGCCACCCCCTCTGTTTAAATATCACAGTCTAGTGTTAAAGATCTTTTGCTGTTAATATATCAAGATAATTCCAATCAACATGGAAAAGGATAGCTTTATTTAGGAACTTCCAGGAAAGAGTTTTGAGAAAGAAATAGACAAATTTCTGACAAGGTGATGGTGTTCCAATCACCCTGCCAGATTTCAGTAATATGTACTATCTATATTGCCTTATTCAACACTAAACTGTGAATAAAGGCATTGGGTTGCAGGCTTAGTATTAGCCATCAGCATCTTAAGTCCAAGAACACCATTAAGTGGCCACCTGAGGATGGGACAGGCAGATTGGAAGCTGAAATTGGCACTGAACTGGAGGTCTCCTTCTCCTAAAATGGTATAATTGATGCTCCTCATGGTATCTCTTATGGTCCCACATAAAAGGGATACATTATATTGATGGAATGTAATATATACAGAGCAAATACCATCAAGAGATTAGAAGCTAGTAAAATGCAGCAAACTACATCCAACAGTTTTTAAAGGCTGATCTACACAACAACAACTCCATTGGTTTATTAAATGGGTAATTAGAATGTAATTGAATTTATATGAATTATTTATATAACAAATTTTATTTATTACTTTCTCTTCCCTATTTTAATGTTTTACAAGTTTGTTTTTTCATGTACATTTTAAAAAACATATGTAGAAAGAATTCACATGTTCACTTCATTCATCAAGACTACTGTAGAACAAATCTACTGCTAATACAGGGAAGTGATTAGATGCCTGGCATTTGGAAAAAAATAATTATAAGTTCATGAAAGTGATATATTTAGTGAACCCTTGTTTACTACACGTAACAGCACTAATGACAGCAAATTGCAGCCTATCTTCATGTATCTGTATTATCTGTTTACAAATACAGCTTTGTAACATTATAGCTTTCCATCTTAATATATAAAGAAATATCAGGCAAAATCATCTCAAGGATTCTTTTTAAGATATTAAAGATGATAAATGGGCCCCCAACACAAGTTGTATTCTGTTGTACATCCCAAATGAGTCCATAATTATAGTCAAGATAGATGACATTGCCAGCAGTTTTCTATTTTTCTAATCATAAATTCATCTCAACCTGTTTTTGCATCTGTTTGCAGATTTATTACAAAAAGGTTTCTCCAGCAATTATTGCCACTGATCTGAGGATAGCTATATAGTAATCATAATATGTAGACATTAATAGTCTTAGTACTCGTGAATTTGATGAATCCCTTTTAAACCTGTCTGAATTAGTATCCATCACTTTATCTTCTGCTAAATCTATTCAACAACAATGATTTCTCATTTTGAACCTAAATGTACTTGGTCAATTGGATGTTTGCCTATAAAGCTGTGCATTCCCATACACCAAAAAAATCTTTCATTTTTCTAAGAAAAGGTTAATACAATTCAGTTCTAGAGTTTAGACTAGTTATTGATTAAACTAGCTATTTCACAGAACAGATTGTTGAATTAATAAAAAGTATTTTGAAATAGAGCACATGTAAAACATAATGCAATAAGGAGGAAACAAGTGAATGATGTAAGTTACACAACAAATTAAATCATTAGAAAAATGGTCTAGTGTCAAAGACAATAAAAAAGGCAGCAGTACATCAGAGGATGACTAAAAAGAACCCTGTTTTATGGCTCATAGCAGATGCTGCAATGGATGACCCAACTGGGATTTTCAATTTTATATGATGATACCAACAATAAACTCTAGAATAACATACAACGAGACTCAGAATTTTTAAGGATGTGGCAATTGTTTTATTATGCAACAGACACTTTGTTTTCTGTTGCAGCATTTTTGATGTAGTTTTCTTTGGAGTTATAGGAAATTCTACATCTTGATAAGTCATAGCTTTATCACCTTCAAAAGAGTCTAATTTCAGTGGTTCCTCTAATTTGAATTCATACCTTGTCATTGGCAAATTTTGTTGGCATTGAGCATACAGTTGCTTGGGGAGTCTTATAATATTCACTTTAAAAAGGGGGCTCTAATTCTAAGATCCGAGCCACTTAAGAATTCCTAATTTATAATAGAAGAAATGGGAGCATATTTTATTTCAGAAAACTTTCAAGTTGCAATCATAGGAATCAGGAAGTCCTGGGCTGTAAAGAACAGATAAAGCATCAAAAGTCAGTGTGATACAAGAAAGTTTTAGGATCACTCTTTTATTATGAAGGTTAAGAAATGCATATATTAGATGCACATATTAGAAATTCAGCACTTCTGAACATTTCCTCAGAGCATAAAATTACACTTCCAGCATGTAATGGATTAGGATATTCAGGTGTGACCTTTTGAAGTTTATGTCCAAACTTTAAATCAATAACTAATATTTTAGATTTTAACTGCAGCTCTAGGAAGGATTAATTGCCCTGCTGGATGAAGCAAGGGACAGCCTGTGCAATTTCTAAGTAGATTTGACAGACAAATTCACATTTTAACCACAAAATCGATGTCCTCTCATAATGTAGATGATTAAAACAAGACACATTTAAAAAGTCACCTGTCACTTGGGCATTTATCAGTTTTAAAAGCCCAATTGGCAGAATTATGTCAGTTCCATTTGTCATATGGAAACTGGTCTTTTCTTCTAGTTCCTTGTTCGTTCATAAAAGATCCAAACATTTTCCATCACTTGAAATGAAACAGGTCGATTTCAGAAATTCCACGAGGAATTTTGCAGCAGTTATTCAAGACATTTATACATCAAGCAATTGTTGTATATTAATAGCAGACTCAAAGACAGCATGTTTTAATTGCCATCTGCTAAGAAAGAATATATTCTAGTAGCTTCCAATAGTTTTCCAGTAATATTGTACCTACACTAGAAAGAAATAGTATGCCAAAATGGAAGCTAAAGGTAAATTCTAGAAAATAGTCCTAGGATGGAAATGGCAGAGACCTTAGATGAAATCTATTTCAACCTCATCAATTTTACCAGACATTTCCAATTTATTATATGCAAACTCTAAAGTCTGCACTAGACTAAGGCAGATCTATTTATTTATAAAACATAGATATCATATTTTAATTGGTTTCTTTAAGAACTTAAACTATCAGCAAAACATTTAAAACATCATACAAGCTCATAATATATGGAATTCATAGGTAGAATTGGAAGAAAAAAAAACCAGTGTTCAGATGACATGCTGGTGCAAAGAGATTTCCAAGCAAAGCCAAATGACCTCCCAAATTGGATAAAGAAGCAAATTTGCAGTAGATGTTCACCAAAGATTTTAAATTCACAGTGGGATAGTTGCTGTAATGTCCTTGACAAGGAAACCAGCACTGTGGCAGATTGAAGCATTCTTTGTGTATGCATGTATGTGTTCCCAAGATGCAGAATCTGATTTGAACAATGATTAGTGAAGTAAGTTTTTAAACTATAACATAAATTAGATTTATTTACAGGAATTACATTTTAGGGATAGATAAAACCTAGTACCTGTCTAGATGCTTGCTATCAGAGGAGCAAAAAAGCATGTGCTCTGTGCACGTGATCCTGGGAAGAAAGCCAGAAGTGATCTCAGGTTAACTCTCTCTTAGACAAAGAACAAGCAGGGTGTTAAATAAAGAGGAGGCAAAAAGTAAATTCTTAACTCTTTATTTACATCTTCTGTTCCTTGAGGATCAAGCGGTGCTGAAGTATTATTATCTATTCAATATCCAGTGCAATGAGGACAGAATCTGAGAGGACAGGTAGAACAGAATGTGAGGGAAAAATAATAATAATAGGAGCTGGACCCAAATATGCTGCTCTGTTTCTTCTTTTGTGTAATTCCTGCTATCCAGAAGACAGAAATCACACCGAGTGCAGTGGTGGGATTCAAATACGTGAACAACTGGTTCTCTGTGTGGATGCCACTTCCAGAAGTCCATTCTGGGGTTGGGCCTCCAAGGCTCAGAATGGACTTCTGGAAGCAGTGTCCACACACTTCCGGTGTCCGTTCCGGACCTGAGAGACCTCCTCTGGGTCTCCAAAGCCTAAAACAGACTTCCAGAAGCAGCATCCATGCACTTCTGGAGGGCCATTCTGGACCTTGCAAAAAAGGGCTAGGGCTTCAACTGGTTCGTCAAACTCAACAAAAATTAGCTACTGGTTCTGCTGAACCGGTACAAACTGGCTGAATTTCACCACTGACCAAGTGTATTCAAGTATAGCATTTGGCAAACAATTTGGTTGAAATTGAAATCATAATATGGGAAATTAAGTCTGATAAAATATGTTGTCACCAAGATTTGGCATGTATTTCAAGTATTATATATACTAAACCAAAAGAGAGGCAAAATTGTGACCAAAGACATTTGCATAGATATTATTGCACAATTTAGAACTTCCAAGCATAGCCCTGGTCAATAGTCAGGATAAAACAACTGATTCAAGACAGCACAATTGTGTTTACCAATAAAAGGAAATAAATTAATTATGGTGGTGATATATATTTTTTAAAAAATACCATTAGTAATATTTGGATTTTCTATTTCCAAAAATTCTTTGGATCAGATGTGTCACCCTCAGACTTCAAATCTGATGTTACTGTTTTCTTGGTAGATCACAAAACTGATGATATAAGTAACAACTCGTTTAATTTTGTTGTTTGTTTGCTTTGTTGTTCAATTTTTAAAAGATGCTTGATCATCCTTTGTATCATGAAAGATTACTACTACAGCAATCTTTTGACAACAAAAATTACAATTGCATCTGATCTCCTCTTACTCACCTATGACAGAGTTTCAGGATTAAAAGATTTACAGTTAAAAATTGACCAATTATTCCCACTTCCTCCAAAGGAAAAAAAGCTCATGTGACTTATGAGACAGCTGGGAAACATACAAAGAACAGTAATAAAAAACCCCTGCAATAAATAATCTCCCACCATAAAAGAAATCACATAAAAGAAATTACACAGAGAGGTATTTTTGTCCATGAATGAAAGGTGTGAGAAATTACTTAGTCTTTTAAAAAATACTTCAGTGTCATGAATCAAAAGAAATATGTTATCATATTCCTCTTCATATTTAAGGGAGAGTAAGTCCCATTGGGCCTAATGGGATTTATTTTGGAGTAAATAAGGTTTGTTTTTGAGTATACAACTGTTTCATTAGTTTTAGAAAATGATGATTGGGACTCAGTGAACAGAATACGTATTATTTAAGTCTTGCAATGAATTAACCCTGGGGGGGGGGAAACGAAGATTATTATTAATTTATTGCTAATCTTTTATATTTTGAAGAGAACCATTTTATATTTACTGTTGTTTCACAAAGCGCTATAATAAATGCTTAGTGTTTGGCAGAGAACTGGGGGCTCTCTGAACAGAACAGCTAGTAGTGAAAGTGTTGGCAACTGTCATTTATCAACCTTCATAAAGCCATATCTCACACAGTATTCTAGAAATTTATGCCAGGGTTGAAGACTCTAAAAAGGGAATCTGGAATGCTATAGGAAGAGAGGAAATGATTTAGCCAGTGTGCCAATATTCAGTTCTGCCCCAAAAATGAGAACCACCAACCCAAATATAAAATCTTTTAATAGTCATTAGCTGAGCTGAATTATGCATTCTTCTTTGTTCAGATCGGGGTCTAAAATCTGAACATATTCATTACTATTACATTCACTAAAATTATATAATTTTTTTCAAAAAGCACAGTATTTGGGGAATAATTAGTTTATTCATTCTATACATATAATGATTCAAACAGCATGCAGGATATATTTTAAAACTCCTCCTTACTCAATTTATGGAAGAGAATTTGCTTTCAATATTAATTTCGGAGAAACAGGATAAATTCTCAGGAGTGGAGCCTGCTATTCCTTCACTAATTTAGTTGAGAGGTGATCAAGTGTATATGCGATATCTTATAATATATCATTGCACAGTCATCTCTTCAGTCTTTTGCATTCAAAGAAAGAACATATACCGGTATATGTAATGTACTAGTTATTGAAGACTTCATACACATCCTGTTTGATTGAACACTATATTCTCTGGGAATGGCCACTTACTTAGAGCCTTATTTAAGAAATAAAAATATTGGGACACCCAGGAGAAAATGTCTTACTTCTTATACAGAATAAACTTGCATATTACTAGCAAGGTTGCAATTTTTATGTCAAAGATGATTCTGAAAAAGATAGACTGAGACTGATCTGAAAGTGATTTAAAAGACTACAGGAAAGATATGGAAAAAGATGCTACACTGGATGTACAAATGAAACTGGCTCATGTCTTAATAATTAAAAGGGTTAATCTGAAAGAGTGACCTGGATAACTTCCTTATATTGGATTCATAAGACACATTAAAATTTTGAAGAATTTTTATAAAAAGTTCTAGGACTGTTATTTGACAGAATTAAAGATCAAGATTGTTAAAAGTAGAAGGAAAGAAGTTAAAGTTGGTTTACTTAATTAAGCTTAAAATAGATATATTGTCATTTCTAGTAACTGAGTTTGCTGATCAGGACTGAATGATAAGGCTTTAAGGATCTGCTTATTGATAAGATATATGGGACAAAGAGATAGTTTGTTATATTTTTAAGAGATGATACGTTACTACTTGTGATGAAAGGGGTAGTCATTTCTTTATATATTTCTTTTCTTTACCATATCTTTATGTTTTCCTTTTCTGTTTTTTAATTTCTGCACTTTTCCCCCTCACTTTTATTTTCCTTAGTTTATTTTTTTTGCATTCTACTTTTATTATTTTTATAAACAACTCAAATGAATGAATGAATGAATGAATAAATGAACGAATGAATAAATAAATAAATTGGTGAACATATTCCTTGTTCCTCCTATTTTCCCCACAACAACAACTTTGTGAAGTAGTTGGGTCAAGAGAGAGTATCTGACCAAATGCCTTAGGCCAGACTATAACTCATGATCTCCTGATTTAGCCTGATCCTTAACCACTAGTTTTATCTTTTTAATGGTAACATTTAATAAAATTACTTTAAAAAAAAACCACAAAGAGGATAGAAGAGCTAAAACAGAGTAGGGTTATCTGCTGGAATAACAGCCAAATTTCTGGAAAGGGGAAAAAAAAACGTTTTGAGTAACTTAAAGGTAGATTTTGGCATAACATTATTTCATTCCACCCCAAAGAAGGTATAACTAGAGCTATAGAAAAACTATTGTGCACAGTGCCAAAGTACCTCCATAGGTGTTTTCCTATATTTTTTTGTTTCCCATCAGCTATTTCTCAAAGGACAAAAAGGTAGTCATTTCAAATAACAGATGCAGATTGTTCTTTTTATCTCTAGATATGTCTTACTTTGGGTATGTCCTGAAGATTCCAAGCTATTTCATGGAACAGACTTTTTTTTGTTCCTGATTCAGCCAACAGCACATTCTTTTCAAAATCCTCTTTTCATAGAAACTTCTTTTCATGAAAAAGTTTGTTCCAGGAAGATGGGGAAAAAGAAGAGCCAGTCATATCAATGCAACACTTTTTTTTCCCTATCAGTTCTTGTTCGGTTTGGTGAATAAGAATGAACAAAAGGCTGTAGTAATAAAAGCAACATTGTCTCTTTAAAAAAAAAAAGGTTCCTCATAAATTAAGTCTGAAATTTTTGTCTCCGCCCATTTTCTAATCATGTAGTGGAATGTCCAGAGGCACTGAGTAGTCTAGCAATATGAAATTATGTACTCTATAATAAAATAAATTAGTTCAGCAGGACGTACATTTATGAATACTTACATTCAGTTCTATTGCTATAAATCTTTCTTGTCTGTTTTGTTTTTAGTACTGTGGA
Organism: Protobothrops mucrosquamatus; assembly: GCF_001527695.2. Taxonomy (NCBI): domain Eukaryota; kingdom Metazoa; phylum Chordata; class Lepidosauria; order Squamata; family Viperidae; genus Protobothrops; species Protobothrops mucrosquamatus. The sequence continues at coordinate 1,328,139 of NW_015386425.1, forward strand.
TATTACTCAGTGGTGCAGGATTATTCAGAAGAAAGCAGATGGACTTCCAGAGGATTACTCACACAAGTAAGCCTAAAGGTATTATTGTCTCACCCTCTACCCCCACCCCCCCTGAAAATATCCTAGCTCTTCCAGAGTTCCAAAAATAGAAAACAGCTTTAGGATTGCTCTGCAGCTGATCAGGATCTTGGGAATGTGGGAGATGGATGACAGTTTTGAGACCGATAACAGTTGGAAGATCTCTATGGGAAAACACCTCTAAGGGAAGAAAAAGTTCTTGCAGGTAAAGCTTCTTTTTTTGTGGGCATCTCAAAACGATTTATGTAATTCAGTTGTGGATTTTATGAAAAAAAAATAGATTAATTTAGATTAATAGGCGATAACACAAAGATGTTCTCTTGGCATCTGAACATTCAGCTGTAGAATTTTATCCTAGCTGAGGCTGATTTGATCTGAAACTTTCAAACTTTCTATAAGAGCGTATCATCTTCCAAGAGTTTGAATCCCTTTATTAATACTTTAGTAAGGAGAATCCTGAGGAATCCTGAAAAGAAGCACAAATTATGAGATGAGTCATAAGGCAACCAGGAAGCTTGATGATTAATGAATTGATAATTGATGATTTAAAGTAAGTTCAAACTCAACTAAACTATCTCTGAAAAGGAACATTTGCCCTGACTTTAAAAAAAAAATGAAAATTCTACAAACAGCTTCTGTGTTGTAACTGTCTCAGGTATGTTTTTTCTTCTAATTCATCTTCTTGATTTCTTGGTCTTCTTCTTCCTTGCCTTCAAAAAAGAACTTATAGCGTGTTGCAGTGGTCTAAATGAGAGGTAACAAGGACATGAGTTACTGAAGGGGTCTTCAAACTTGGCCCTTTTATGGCTTATGGACTTAAGGACGTCAACTCCCAGAATTCCTTAGCCAGTGTGCCAAGTTTGAAGACCCCTGAGTTACTGTGAGAAGGACTTAGCTAACATTAGTCAATATAGAAAAGCTAATCAGTTGGTACTCAGATGACAAATCACCCCAGAACATAATAAGAAAGTAAAGACAGATAAACCAGAAGACAATACCATATGACAATACCATAGTGGAGTTCTAGTACAACAGTCCGTGCAGGGAAGATTATGGATCCAAACTTGGGAAGATGCAAGAATTTGAATTTTAGATAATTTGTATTATTCCTTATGAGCAGCGCATTTAATTCAAGCCCAGATAAAATGGTTGTGCACTGCAGCAACAAGGGAGAGGAGGTGTGTTCCTTCAACAACACATACTAGTCCATTGTTTATACTCAGTGAAATGTAGCAGACAAACCAGTTGTCATCCCTTCTTCTATCAGAAGGTGAAAAACACTAATTCTGAGATAAAGTAAGAAAACATTGCAGAGGTTCACCTTAGTTCCTGGAGCAGGGCAAATGCACTCCAGCATTCCTGCACTTCAGAACTGGTGGATGAATCACGCTGAACCAAACAGGTTCAGATAATTGTGCAGATAATTGTGAATGCATCATTTCAAAAGGAAAATAGTGAAGGGGGTTTGGTAAAGCATGGAGACCAAAAGTTCAGTAGAGCATGAGCATAGGAACAAAATTAAATGAGGTAGGATGAGAGACAAAGCCATAGGTTGCACACAAATGAGTGGGAAATATTTGCTAGGCTTTTAAAACTGCAAGAATGTTTAAGGCAGTGGTGGCGAACCTATGGCATGGGTGCCAGAGGCGGCACTCGGAGCCCTCTCTGTGGGCACACGTGCCATTGCCCCAGCCTCACCTCCCCCCGCGACCCCCTCCTCACCAGCAGCCCCCCTGGAGGAGAGTCGCCCCCGAGCATGGCCCACATGGATCAGCGCAGCCAAGGACATGGCAGCCAGGCAGCATAGACAAGACTCTGCCCTCACGCCCCATCGTGCATAGTTGATGCTGCAGGGCTCGGGCAGAGGGCATGACCGCCATAGCGCTGCTGGGCTGCCTGGGCGATCTGCAGCGGCCCCTGGAGGTGGTGAGTGGTCCTGCAGGCAGGCAGGCGGGGCAGGGGATGGGGGACAGAGTGGGGGCGGGGCAGGGGGTGAAGCAGGGCCGGGGCCAGTTTTGGGGCACTCGGTCTCTAAAAGGTTCATCATCACTGGTTTAAGGCATGCAAGTTGAAGGAGGTAAGAATATGTTAAAGTAATAGGCTTGGATGTCAAAATAATAAGGTAGGACTGGTCTTGCTTGTGTGCCTCTCGATTTTTTCCCCCCACAGGAAAAAAAAACCTCTCACACATTCTGAAGAAAGCATTGTGTTTTGTTATTGGTAGACTTGATTATATAATTTGGGGAATGAAAACATTGGGGTTTGGTCCTGTGTTTGTTTTAAACACAGAAAAGAAAAGGTGGAGATATAGAACAAAGGAAAGCATAGAAGACATGTTCAGGCTTTTCTTTGAATGCCATAAAGTCAGGTTAAAAAAAGAGCTATTCTAAAACAGTTACGCAATTTAGTGCTTGCATGATGACATCATTTTAATCTGTGTTATTACTGTGGGGTTTATGGTTCACCTCCACTTTATAATGGTTTATTCTCTATTTTGTTCAGTTTATTTCTGATGAAATTAAAATTTCACCTGAACATGGATAGATTGGCAGAGGTTTCAATCTACAAAAGCATGTGAGGTGAAATCTGTTCTTGTGTTTAGGAAACCTGATATTTAAGTTGTTTTTCCTTTGTGCATATTAAATAAGTATTCTATGTCACAAAGCAAATCAGCATATTACACATTTGCAGTCACACTGAATATCGTTTCTTAAAACATTGTTTAAAAAGTAAATATTGTTTCAGAGAAAAGCACCATCAAATAACAGTAAAGTTGAGCAGAACATTTCACATCTCTTATCAATATTTTTTTTCCTTCCGAATCACCATTGGCATCATATATGCCTGCTGAAAGTACTAGAAAAAGGGGTCCACCAAAGTCTCATTGATTGATTTTTAAGCTGAAATTCAGCTCAAATCCCTTTCAAATTAAAGAAATCACGACATTTTTATAGCTGTGCTATGAGTGGTTATTATTTTTAGTAACATCAGGCCGAAGAGAAGAAGATTAAATCTCTTTCACCCATGCAGATAGAGGTGTGTGGATTTGTACAAGTACACTATGAAGCTCCAACAATTCTTATGGTTTTCAGTATAGCTGTAAGTTAGGCAAAGGTTTTATGAAGAAGTACAGCACTCTAAAAATGACTATATTCATTTAGATATTGTAAATGTTGCTATAGTTTCATGGGATGTGGAATCCTTCAGTTAAGGGTGTTTAATTAAATAATTATAATTCACTGTAATAGGGACCTCAGTTGTCTGAATTCTGAACAGACTGGAAGTCATACACATCAACAAATAACAGATTACTCAGGAAACTCCTGAGGTGCACATGGACAAGAAAATGTATGTAACCTACCCACAAGGTTATGTTCAAGGAAAAAGTTTAAAAAATACAGTCACATACAAATAACTAATATTTCAGGAACCAATTAGTTTAAAAGCCTACTTTGAACCTACAGAAACCAAGATAGGAGAAAAAAGAATCAAAGTGTAAAGAAACCAGAAATAAAGACAATAAGTGTAATGAAGAGAAGGATGAGGGGGGACATGATAGCAGTGTTCCAATATCTCAGAGGCTGCCATAAAGAAGAGGGAGTCAAGCTATTTTTCAAAGCGCCTGGAGGCAGGACAAGAAGCAACGGGTGGAAACTAATCAAGGAGAGAAGCAATCTAGAACTAAGGAGAAACTTCCTGACAGTGAGAACAATTAACCAGTGGAACAATCTGCCTCCAGAAGCGGTGAATGCTCCAACGCTGGAAGTTTTTAAGAAGAGACTGGACAGCCATTTGTCTGAAATGGTATAGGGTTTCCTGCCTGAGCAGGGGGTTGGACTAGATGACCTTCAAGGTCCCTTCCAACTTTATTATTATTATTATTATTATTATTATTATTATTATTATTATTATTATTATTATTATTATGTATCAACAGCCCTGCCTGAGCTGGCCGACGTAATAGCCGGGGTGGCGGTTGTGACCCCCAGACTTATGGTCATGGGGGATTTCAACCTGCCATCGGCGGGCGAGGCATCGGCGGCAGCTCAGGAGTTCTTGGCTTCCATGACGGCCTTGGACTTGACCCAGTTGGTACATGCCCCCACTCACGTGGGGGGACACACACTAGATCTAATTTTTATCTCTGGCCAGTGGCAGAATGATCTGGAAATGGGGGAGGTAGTTATAGAGCCCCTGTCATGGTCAGATCATTCACTCCTGAAGCTGGATTTCC
>NW_015386425.1:1335910-1375764 GCF_001527695.2 Protobothrops mucrosquamatus
GCCCAAGCTCCGTCAGGAACCTCTCGGGGTCCATCAGTCGCCTGGGACGGAACCATCTGGGTGGTTCCGTCTCCCTGCGGCGAGGGGGGGCGGTCCGGAAGCCCAGCCTTAGGAGAGAATGATCTGACCATGACAAGGGCTCAACCACTATCTCCCCTACTGTCAGATCACTCTGCCACTGGCCAGAGACAAAAACTAGCCATCCATTTTTTAAGACTATGTACCAAAGCAGATAAAAATGTCAGAGGAAGAAGAAGAAAAATACATTAGCTGTTTTATTTTTGATCCTAAAATTCTGTATTCCTGTTTGAGGTTACCTTTTAGGGCAGTTACTGTAACCTTTAAGCACAGCAGTTAATCATCTAAGGTCTTCTACCTGCTACTCAAACATTGGTATGGTAATTTTTAACAAGATGCTTATTCTTGTGCTATTTTCCCAGATGGGCTGGCCCATTCAGAACCTCACCAACAGAAATCCAAAGATATTTCTACTTTGCATGGAGAATGTGAAGAGAAAGAAAAAAAATCTGCTTTTCAAAACTTTGAAACAAATTTTTCAAACATATATGGCTCAGGTAATACTAACATTTATTTGAAAATGCATGTTTCAATTTGTGTGTTTTGCGATTTTTCAGTTTGTGTGTTTGAAAGGAAACCTGTTGACATGTATAGGGAAATTTCGGTGGCTTTGCTCTTATCTAAAGAGAATAAAGTTTTGTTCCATTACTTTATTTATTTTCTTAATATCTGCATGCTATCACTTTCAGTAGAATTGTTTGTTCATCAGATCTGTTGGCCTACGACTCTCAGGAAATGGCTTAACACTTTAAATTTAACAGGTTTATTTAGGAAAGTTTGGAAAGATGGTTTAACTGTTTATAAAGCAAAGAAACAAGTGAAAGAACTAGGATAACTTGTTTGTTTTTTCTACCCAATTGGGGAAGTACAATTATGAAGGAATCCTCCAACTGTGTGGCAATTCTTTGTTTCACTTCCATCATTACTTTCCTCCTAAATTCTACTTTTCACAAAAATGTTATTTTATCCCGGGCTGTTTCCTTAGATTTGTTGCCAGCTTGGAACGGTGAGGAAAGCACCAAACATTTTCTTCATGAAGTGGTGGATATTATCTTCAGCTATATCAAAAAGGCCATTGACAGAAAGAGCAAAGTGCTTGATTTCCACCATCCACATCAGCTTCTGGAAGGGCTAGAAGGTTTCAATTTGGAACTCTCTGATCACCCTGAGCCTCTGGAGCAAATTCTTGTAGATTGCAGGGACACCTTGAAATATGGTGTTAAAACAGGTAACTTATTGTATAATGTGATTTTGCAGCACTGTTTTATGCAATCCACCAGATGTTCCAATATCTGTTCATCATCTAAATGAAACTTCCACTTTTAAAGGCAAAATGCTTCCAAACACAGGTAGTCTTCACTTATTGACCGATTGTTGGTTCTTTGTATACTACTATGTTTATTCATGTAATAAGCTACTGATTTTTTTTTTGAAACTCCACTTCAGGGTAGATACAAAACTAGTTTGTACACTTGTCTGTTTGCATGTTGGAGAAGAGAATGCATACATATCTTTCTGTCCTGCACATATGACAAAAACTTTGCATGTAAAGTTTTATTTAAAACTAGCTGTACCCGGCCATGCATTGCTGTGGCTCAGTCTGGTTAAATGGAAAAGAAAGAAAAGAGAAAGCGCACATTTGTAATATGTTTAATTTCACAATGCTTGTGGGTATACAATATTTTTTGCTAGCGTGTGTTGCTTTTACGTCCAACAGATGGCGCTGTTTTTCAAAAAAAGCATGTTTTTATCTGTCACAGGTGTGACATCTATATAATAGTAGGTATATAAAAACACGCGCGTATTCGAATGCAACGTTGTGTCAAAATTTCAAAGCAATCGGTGAAGAACTTTCGGAGATTTAAGATTTTGAACAAACGAACATTTACATTTTTATTTATATAGATTACAGTCCTTCACTCTTAAATTAAAAAGAGGGAAGAGCAGCACAAAAATCTCCTCCAGATGTGATTTTTTGTATGACCTGTTGCCTTTGGAGCCTGGTAGAAGGAAGCAAACATAGCTTATCTGATTGAGTGACTAATAGCCATAGGAAGCTGTTGTCTGCATGGAAAAGATATTTGGTATTTTAATGGATTTGAAATTTATATCTGTAACAAAGTCTCACTTATTTTCACAAAGCACGCACAAATTTTGAGAAAATGCAGGGAGAAGGGTGAAAGATGAGGAAAGATGAGGAAATGCAAACAAACAAACATATTAAGAGTTTCAAGTGCTGTAGGGGAAGAGAAACAAAGCGGAGAGTGAAGCCAAGACAGGAAGAATGGGATTTCTCAGAACTAAACACAAAGTCCCCTTGTTACCCCAGAAAACTGGTTCTGCCCGGGGTGTGATGCCCAATAAACCTCATACCGAAGTGGAGATTTACAAAAGGTTTATTTTGAGCAGAAGAAAGGACACAGGGGGATCATTCCCACCAGGCCTGTGTCAAGGCCACTCCTGCTATAGTACAGTTTTTATAGATGCTTCTCCATAAACCCATCTTAAGCCAATCCCTCATAGGTTATCCTATGACTTTATCAAGGTTTGTTAATATTGCTTAGCTTGCATTTGCAATGTCTAGCAGTCACCAGCACATTTGCCCCTATTTTCCAGTGACAAGTGATACATTGTGCTATAATTAGTACACTACACCACCCTCTCCCCAAGTTCCACTTTTCTAAAGCCGTTACCTTTGACATACCTGTAAAAGTTATATATATATATATATGCAATAGTGGAGAATATTTGTAGCTCAAGTGTAGAATGAGGGTGAAGGTTCGTTTCTGAGCTTTGGGGGTTGGTTTCCGAACGTTTCATCATCAAGCTAGGTAAGATGTTACAAAATGTTCAGAAACCAACCCACAAGCTCGGATAACAAACCTTTACAAACACACACACACACACACACACACACACACTAGCATAATCATATGTTTCCTATTCTTGTGACCCTCAGGTTTCTTGTGCATGCAATTGCATTGTTCCACCATGAGCAAGCATGTTCTGAGGATTTTATTAGCTAAGCTAATTTCATTACTTTTCATGCACCAGCCAATGTCTGCAAATACCAATTCTTTCTAGAGACTATAATTTTAGGGGAGGGGGGGTCTTTTGCCTTTTCTTCACCCTGATGCTAGATTTTATGATTTTAAGCTTTTCTGATGCAGACTTTTAAAATATAAATCTCCATAGCGCACACTTTCATGGACTATATCATTTTTTACACTATTCTTTCTCGGATGCATCTCTCAGAAGTGTCTTTTGTAATGCAAATTTTTGAGGAGACTTTTGCTCTTTGTTCACTGCTGTGCCATGAATGTTTTGATGGATATTATAGTCCCGTAAAAAATGTGAACTCTTTTTATATATAAAACATCTAGGCACATGGGCTAAATGCTTTTTTACACTATCTTCCAAGTACCTGAAACAGTTAGAGTGAATTAAAATGATGTATTTCTAACATTTGTGTTTTTAAGCACATCCCCGTTATTTCAACCAACTCTCCAGTGGCCTTGATATTATAGGACTTGTTGGAGAATGGCTCACAGCTACTGCAAATACAAACATGTATGTACTGTAATCTCAGTTTTATATATCATTAATCTGACAATAAATAATATTTCAGCAGAATAGTAAGTTGCTCTTTAAGAATGAAAAGATTGTTTGAGCTCCAACAGATGAAGGACTTTATTAATACTTTATTAATTCTTCTCCAAGAATCTCAGTGAAATCTTCTCTATATCTGTGCCTGTACATATACACACATGCGTGTACACACACACAAACATGAACACACACTTTTTAAAGTACTAAAACAAGATGTTCCAATGACCATTTAATATTTTAACATGTTACTTTTCTTTCTTTTATTCTAGCCTTTGACATTGTCACCTTCATTGTTTCCATTTTCATTTGATTCTCAATTTTTAAATGTTTATATAGAACAAAGTACATTTACAAGTACGTAAACCAAATAAATAAGCATTTGCATTATATTGGAAAAGTGTGTAGACTGTTCGATAAAAAGCCACATTTTTCTGCTGAAAAAAAATTCTTTTTAGGATTAAACTACACATGTTATTAACCATGCTCCCTTTCTTAATAAAAAGAACATGCATCTGGAGTTTGGACTATCATTTTGAAAGGTCTGCAAATTGCCATTCCCCAAAGACTATTTCCCTTTTTTAGGGGGGAGTAAGAAGCATGAACGGCATGGTCCACTAAGTTCTTGGGACTTGGGGAGTTTAGTAAATCCTAGTTTTACCCAAATGTATTAAGGAAAATCTGATTGACATTTTAAATGATAACTGCTTGATACTTTATGTCTAATAGACTGGCTGGATCATGTGCAATAAGTAATACATACCAATAAAAGCTACTTCTTAGAAGTAGTACATTGCTTAGTTCTTTAAAAAGTTCTTTTTTCTGTTGATCCAGAAGCAAAACCCCTATGTGTGTTGACAGTTTTGTAGTCTTATTAGTAAAACAGGTAGATCTCAACTTATGACCACAATTGAGCCCAAATTTTCTGCTGTTAAGGGAGACATTTGTTTAGTGAGCTTTGCCCCCATTTTACAATCTTTCTTCCTTTAGTTGTTAATCACTGCAGTTGATAAATAAGTAACACGGTTTCCTCATTGACTTTGCTTATCAGAACGTCGCAAAAGGAGATCACATGACTTTGAGACACAGCAATGGTCATAAATACGAACCAGTTGACAAGCACCTGAATTTTGATCCCATGATCATGGGGATGCTGCACAAGCTGTAACTGAAAAACGGCCACTTTTTTTTAGTGTCGTTGTAACTTTGAACGGTCATTAAATCAACTGTTGTAAATCGAGGACTACCTGCACTTTCTCAACCATTTTTTTTCTTTTATTCAAGAGAAACAAAAATAATTTGGCATTTGTTGTTGAAAATAAACTTCAGTATTCAAGTAATATTACCAATATTAACAGTTCTTGCAGGATATAGAAGAGGGGAGTGCTTCTGCTCAACACAAAAAGATTGAAATACTTTTGCTCATGCTTCAGTCACATGTGTAACATTATGAGCATCAGAATTCATCTCTAGGGTAAAATTTTAACAAGATGGCCATTGTGTAAGAAACGTGGAAAAAAAACTGTTGGAAAAAGTTCACGGGAGTCAATAGGAAGGTTGTTGAGAACTTCAGATACAAACAGAATTAATGGTCATGGTAAATTATACAAAATGTCAGCAAAGAACTTTGAAAAATGGTTATGGTGTATTCTTTTTCAAGTCACTCACTCCTTCACGTCAGATATTTGTCCTCACTCCTAACTGTTTCTGGATTTTATGGAGCACTACAATATTCCCAATCTTTACATCTTTCTGGCCTTGAGCTCTACATTCAGGACTTACATTTGATACAGTGGTATTTACTTTAAGGGATGAAAATGGGAAATGCTGCTATTTATGGAATCTGTTATTTATGGAATCTGTAACTCTATAAGAATTGTTCATTCAGTCCTTTTTATCGAAGACCTTCAAAAGTGGAGAGATATTGGTTTAAAATCATTAAAATGTGAAGTATAATAATTGTAAAAAGTTAATAACCAAAACTGTGACTAAAAACATTTAAAAGCTTGGAATCATAAACTATGAAAATACCAGAGCACAAGTCCGGCAAATAAAAGGTAGCATTTTGATCTAAAGAAAAAGGAATTGGATTTGGCCTTAAAACCTGTTTGGTCCTGCTGCTTTTCTGCCTCTATGTTTGGATTGTGGTTTATATCACCACACTTCCACCCCCTCATCGCCAGTGAGCTGAGACTAGGGAATGATGGGGTTGATAAAACCAGGTTAGGAACCAGGTTAGTTAAAGAATACTGACTTTATAGATGCTTTTCTATTTATTATTGGCCGTCTAAAGAACAGAACACCCAAACACAATTAAATACAAGCTAGTATAACTTACCTAACCATAACCAGTGTCTACGTATCACCAAAGGCTCACCCATACACATCATTGTCTTTAAAAATCTAATTTACAAGCATTAAACATTCACATTCAAGTGTAATATATACCAGAAAGGTTCATCAATTACTAGATTATAATACAATTTAAAATAACATGAGAAAAATAGTATATTATGATTAGTAATTCAAGAAGAGTTGGATATAATTTCCTTAACATTTCAGATAATGCTGGAGCGTGCTTAGCAATTAATTAGAAAATGGCAAATGGATAATAAGAAAAACACTTGAGAAAAGTAGGAGTGACTCTAGGAATTTTGAATGGTTATTCTAAATTTAGTTTCACATCAGTAGTCACAAGTACTTGCAAGTATTGTGGGCCCAATTAGCAAAAGAAAGCTTAGGACCATATAGGTTGGAAACATGAGGAAGAGGCCTTCATCCTGCAGTGGATATAGACAATAGCTAAAATGATGAAGTACTTGCCGAAAGTCATACCAGTGCTATATTCAGTTACTTCTTAGGTGAACCCTTGTGATAAAATGCACGCACACATCAGTCTAGATATGTTTCTATAGCTTCTTTTGCATGTATAGCTACTGGATTCTCTGAACAGATCTTTTCTGCATGAACCAGATGGAATTCTGCATCACTGTCTTGTTTTTATCTTTGTCAAGCAATTTGGATGTGCTTTTGCTTTTCTGGCTGTGTTATGTTGATTACATTAAAAATATGTTAATAGGTTTACATATGAAATAGCACCAGTATTCATCATAATGGAGGAGATCCTGCTGAAGAAAATGCAGGAAATTATTGGATGGGAAGAAAGCGAATCAGATGGCATATTTTCCCCAGGTAAGTAGATTAAAAATGTTAAGTGTTATTCAGATTATGTAACCAATGTAGTCTGCTGACATTTCAAATAGTGAGTTCTAGTCTCACCCTGGGCATATAAGACGGCTGAATGACTTTGGGCCAGCCACTCTCTCTTAGCCCAACTCACCTCACAGAGTTATGGTTGTGGGGAAAATAGAGGCAGGAGAGAGTATTAGGTATGTTCGCCATCTTGAGTTATTTATAAAAATAATAACAGTGGGAATAGATGTACATACTGTACATACATAAAGATAATATATTTTCCTCTTTCTCAATATTTTCTCCCTTCCTTAAAATGAATACATAAATGGCAAAACCATTGCGTTAGCTGGGTTTTAATAAGAACCTACAAAGAAAAATGTCATCCTTAGTCACTCTGTTCTACTTTCTGTCCTCAACTATTTTTGTGGCACCCAAAGCTTTATAACAATGCTGCAAATCACTAGTGGATGAGAGATGATAACGATTTTCACTGATCAACGAAGATGGACCATACCAGACTGAAACAAGGATATGCCTTTTGAGTATCATAGAAGGTTGTGGAATTCAGCACGTTGGGATCAACGCAACATCATTTTTAACACTGAAAAATTATGTTGTATCCTAGTGGATAAGAATGTAATTAGGTTAGTTGTACTTACATAGCAAGCTTTTCATGGCTTTTCTACACAGACCTTCCTTGGCATTGAAAAATATCCTGAATAGAAATAAACTGCCTCTAGAAAATTGGAATTGAGAACATTACCTGTGTGGATGATCCATATTCATTACATGGAATATCTTAAATTAATCTGCATTTGGTATCTGAAATTTGTCTGTTTGACTTGAAATGATGAGATGAAGCATTAATTCCCAATGACACTCAGCTATTCAAATGGTAATAAAATGTAATTTTTTTTTAACCAGGGGGAAGCATATCAAACCTCTACAGTGTTTTAGTTGCTCGCTATAAATACTACCCTGAGATTAAAACCAAAGGCATGGCAGCCCTTCCAGAGATCATATTGTTCATTTCTGAACATGTGAGTATTTACGTGTGCAATCACACCTGTATAAAATTATTTGACTATGGCAGACTGCAATTATCTTAATAATACATGTTTGTTGAATGAACTGTCAGTATGACGGAATGCCAGAAGAATGTAGAGCCATTACAGAAAAGCTATCTGAGACCTGGGAAAGTAGAAACCATGAGAAAGAAACTCAAAACAAGTCCACTTTCATTGTATTAACTATAAATTGGAATAGAGGAGGGCTTTAATAGGCTTTCAAAATTCTGTTGCAACGCCCAAACACATTAAAGTACATTTCAAGACTCTTAATGAATCCTTTTTTTCTGACTTTACCTACCTCAAGGACTCACATTCACCAACTCTCAATTCCATTCTCCCTAATTTTAGCAATTGATTACTTACCAGGAAGAAAGTTACCTTGTCAAAAGGGAGGAAAATGAATTTTTAATGTATAATTCATGGCTAGTTGTAGAGATGAGGAAGTATTGCTTTCTGATAGCAATAATGTAAGTTTGTGCATTGTGAATTATTCCTGTCATGACAGCCACAAGAGATGTTGTGCAAGACCCAGAGCAAAGTCAATGACTGGTAGCTACCAATAACACATTAATCTTTCAGCCTAGGAACAATTATTACTGTTGCAGTCATCCCTGCTCCATGTTGCTGGTGCAATGTGATTTTTGTGTCAATAATGTTGCTATATCCATATGTTGCTGTAGGTATGTTGTTATAGCAATAGCAAGAGCACTTAGACATATATACTGCTTTATAGTGCTTTATAACCCTCTCTAAGTGGTTTACAGTGTCAGCATATTGCCCCCAACAATCTGGGTCCTCATTTTATTGACTTTGGAAGGATGGAAGAATGAATCAACCTTGACCCAGTGAGAATCGAATTCCTGACAGTTATTCTAGAAGTATTATTACCGTATATACTCGAGTATAAGTCGACCCGACTATAAGCCGAGGGACCTATTTTGCCACAAAGAACTGGGAAAAAATGGTGACTCGCGTATAAGCCGAGGGGGCATTTTTCAGCACACACATTTTTCCGCCTGGGCTAATCGGCCTCTTTGCAACCCCACCCCTCTGGTAACCGCGCGATTGTAGCACTTTGCACAAAGGAGCAATAGTTGATAACACGCCCCACGTCAGCTGGAAGGGTATTCTTGGATAGTGAGAAGCTGGAACCGGGCGGGCGGGTGAGAGAGGCGGGCAGAAAAAAAGGGGGAGGGGAAATCCACACACGCTCGCGCAGGGAAAGGGGGAAACGGGTGGGCCGGCCGGCTCCCCTCTCCTCTTTGTGTGTGTGTGTGTGTTTGTCTCTCTCTCTCTCTCTCTCAATTCTCCCCCACCCCAAAAGTGGGGAGGGGGCGACCTTGCAAAAGGGAGGGGGCTTCTCCCGGTTGCGGGGAAGGCTGGAGGTGCGCCTTTCTCGGCCAGCCCGGGTAAATTCGGCCGTATTCTTCAATACGGGCCGGCCCCAGCAGTTCCGGCTGGTTGCCGGCAGTTGGATGTTCCTCCGTGGCCGCCTCGGCCCCCCCGGCCCTGTCGGTGAGCGCCCGGCAGAGCGCAGTGTCACCAGGCCTCCCCCCTTCGCGTGAGGTATCTGGCGTTCCCCCTCACGCTTGGCTGCGGCGGCCCAGGGTATTCCGTCCCGGCCTCGACACGCAGCGCCGCAGGGAACGGAAGGGGGGAGGGCCGTACCTGGAGCATCACATGAAGAATTGGGTGAAGAATATGGCCGAATTTACCCGGGCTGGCCGAGAAAGGCGCACCTCCAGCCTTCCCCGCAACCGGGAGAATCCCCCTCCCTTTTGCAAGGTCGCCCCCTCCCCGCTTTTGGGGTGGGGGAGAATTGAGAGAGAGAGAGAGAGACAGACAAACACACACACACACAAAGAGGAGAGGGGAGCCGGCCGGCCCACCTGTTTCCCCCTTTCCCTGCGCGAGCGTGTGTGGATGGAGCAGCGGCCAAGGGTTTATAAAGCAAGCGGCGGAGTCCTGCAGCTCAAAGGCGACACGGGGGGAGGGAATCGGAGCTAACCGAGGAAGGAGGCTGCTGTTTCTGCTGCCGCCGCCGCCAGCCAGGGCATAATATGGTAAATAAATACGAGCGTAGGGGATCCACGCGTGAACGAAGCCCCACTCCCCTGCCTCTTTTGCTTTCGCTCCCGAGCCGGCGCTTTTGAAAAGGGCTTGACTCCAGCCTGGGATTCGGAGCGGGAGACGCCGCCGCTGCTGCTGCCGCCCGCGCTGCTGTGGACTTACAATATCCGAGCAAAAGACTTTGCAAAAGACCACCCCACCAAGGGGGAAAGGCGCGCAGTTGGGCACCGTCTTCCTTCGGCGTCTCTTTAAACGGTGCTCNCTCCCGAGCCGGCGCTTTTGAAAAGGGCTTGACTCCAGCCTGGGATTCGGAGCGGGAGACGCCGCCGCTGCTGCTGCCGCCCGCGCTGCTGTGGACTTACAATATCCGAGCAAAAGACTTTGCAAAAGACCACCCCACCAAGGGGGAAAGGCGCGCAGTTGGGCACCGTCTTCCTTCGGCGTCTCTTTAAACGGTGCTCGGATATTGTAAGTCCACAAAGAACTGGGGAAAAATATTGACCTGAGTATAAGCCTAGGGGGGCATTTTTCAGCTCAAAAAATGGGCTGAAAAACTCGGCTTATACTCGAGTATATACGGTATGTATTAAAGATATAATTGGAAGAACTGGAAAATTTTCTGAGTAACAGAACCCCCATATATAGAGAACATCAGATGTGAAAGACTTGCCTAACATAAATTCCAATGTGCATAAAATGTGACTCACTTTAAGCAATGTCACTATCTTAGGAAGATGACTAGCCTAAGCAGTTATAAATTAATAAACCGTAAATCAAAGAATTATGAACTTCGATTATATTTTCCTCAATGATCACAACTGTACTGTATTATAGATTATATTATGGAGATATTTTGACTTTAGTTTAGACAAGGCACACTTAGTTGGTAATTTCACTTATGAGATAAGCTTTCATAGAAATAATTCAGCATATTTTCTTATCATTTCTTTCACCCTCCCTATGCTAACAAGGTAACTTTCTCAAAACAGATTATTTAGGTTATTTGCTTTTTTTATGCATACTGCCCCATAATTATATTAAATTTACACTATTGAGAAAGAGGGAGGAAGCACTTCCATCAGCAAAAACTCAGAAAAGAAGTAAATTGTACTATGGCTATTGTTAACTCTCTCAAAAAAATACTTTGAAATCTTTTCTGCTTAGAGATATTTAGTTCCCTGTTCACCCACAAACACTCTTTAGTATTGTGAAAGTCATCTGCTGCCTCCTCTAATATCATCACCATTAAGTCTTAATTTGTTTCTTAACTTATTTATATATACCTACTCACAGGTTCCTCTAATTTAATTAAATGGGGTTTACTCCCAGATACAAGGATTGTTAAAACTGAACTGTAGTCCCACTAATGTTAGCAGACCAGTCATGGTTTTAAACTTAGGGTTACCGCCCTTCATTTTTTCTTAAGACAAGAGCAATTATAAAATTGTTTATCTCTAATGCACTTTGTAAAATCTTCTTTTCTCTATTTGATGTTTTTCTCTACTAAATTATTTCAGAGTCACTATTCTATTAAAAAGGCAGCAGCAGTTGTTGGAATTGGCGTGGATAATGTTATTGCTATCAAATGTGATGAAAGGTAAGGTTCTCAAAAGTTTTCCTGCATAATATCAATATGTACAACTTACTTCCTCTGAGGTTCTTTGATAAAGATGTATTTTCATCTTTCAGTTTCATTATTTTCACAAAATGTGCCCCCCTCCCCCAGTAGGTTAAATCTCCCTGAGCAAATGACTTAGTTGTCAATTATTTGGTAAACCTTTCACAAACAATGAGAAACAGAGCAGGATAGATTATTTCAGTTATTGCCTCCAGACAATTTTTCCTCCAGCATTGTATCAATCTGCCATGAAGTCAAGGAATTCTTGTAAAATGTATCAATTAATTTCTCATAAATAATACATCAACTGAAACTAGGTCTATTGTCCCCATCGGTGCCATCAAGATGTAGCTGCTGAAATTAGTTCTGTTGTTATTGGGGGAAAAATGGCTGTATGTATAAGGATATCAAGAACATCAATACATTTAATGAAAGAGTCAATTAGAAAATGAATGATGTTTTAACAAAGAATGTTAGTATAATTAAAAACAATAAAGGACTTTTTTTCAAACTTCTACTGCAAATCCAAGTCTACTTTCTCACCAAGCAGTAAACAGATTTTATTCTATTAATTTATTTTGTTTGCTGAGAGGGGAAAAAAAAGGATAAGGACTTCATGGATATCCTTCATCATTTCTTGGAGACAGAAAAGGAGATTTCCCTGGTTTTATGACTTCTATTATGTCTTTATTTCCTATGCTCAAAGTTTTCTACATATTCAAAAGTCAAGGTCTACTATTGGTAGATGCCTCTGCGTCTAATTTTTAATGTAGTCTCCCCCTCCAAGTGGGTTTCAATGAGCGATAGAATATTATTCTACAGTACTGAGGAAGTTCACCACGTATCATAAAGAAAATGAACAATGGAGGAATTAGACCAGGAGTGTCAAACTGGCGGTCCATGGGCCGGGTGCATCATGCACAGGCCATGCCCACCCTGGTGCCACAAAGGCAAAAAATGTCATGATACATCGCGATACGTCACATGATGCAATAGAGGTTGACACCCAAGCTCTACCCTGTCCTCTTCACTTGATTATGTGTATATGTGTTTGTAGATGTGTCCATGTTGAAAATGAT
Organism: Protobothrops mucrosquamatus; assembly: GCF_001527695.2. Lineage (NCBI taxonomy): Eukaryota > Metazoa > Chordata > Lepidosauria > Squamata > Viperidae > Protobothrops > Protobothrops mucrosquamatus. Next base: position 1,348,627 of record NW_015386425.1, read on the forward strand.
TGAATGGAACTTGAGTGTCATGGATATTTGTTTGGAAATACATATCTGTGAATGGTTTTGCTTGGAAAAGGAAGTTTTTTTACACTTTTGGAAAATTCGGGCATGCCATCTTTATTAACCACTAAATTTCTTTTTTTAAAAAAAAACAAAAAAAAAACACATCTTAACAGAGGAAAAATGATTCCATCTGAACTGGAGAAAAATATTACCAAAGTCAAGAAACAGGTTTGTTTGTTTGTTTTCTTATTGTGTTGGTTTTATGCTTGATGACATTTTCATTAATTTGAAAAAGTAAGCTACTTCCCTTCCAAGATTCATGTCCCAAGAAACTTGTAAACTCTTTCAGTCTCTACTCCCGTGACTATTCCTCTGGAACATAAATTGGTTGATAACTTTGAATTATCATGCTAATGGCAATTTGACTTCAGTGGGATATCTAGAAATATGTAGAATAGTTTTATTTTAGTTTATTTTTGGTTTTTTTCCAAAAGGGAAAAGACAGAAAAGTGAGCAGATAGAAACAATAACCATTGCTCATCCTTGCTTTTAGTGTAGTCATCCATCACCAAAAAGAACAGGTTAATGAGATGGTGGTTTAAAAAGGCTATAAGAATTTTCTACTTCCTCACATTTCAGTTACACCCCAGGGGAAGATATCATAAGGAAAATCGTCCTTTAGACTCTTCTTAGATTAGAATATGCTGGCATTGGGCAGGCTGCAAAGATTTGTAATAGCAAAGCAGTGGGTAGGGAGGCTGGTTTATAGAAATAGCATCCTTGGCCACTTTGTATAGTAAGCTCAACCATAACACTGTAGAGGTACAACTGTCTCCAATAATTTTAATATCAGTTTTCTTAAAAAAACAAAGCAAAACATTTTCGAACTTAGCTGTTTACTCTGTTTTACTGTATTTTTACTATCTTCAGAACACTTGTTCAAATTTTGTTGGACTGCATGCAGTTGTTATGTTGTTATGTGTTTATCTCAAGCTTACTGTGCATGATTCTGAAACTACCTGGGAAAAGGTGGTTTATAAATATATTAATAAAAAAAGAAAATGAATTCAAGAACAATTCAAGATTTTTCTCATAAAAATCTTTAGGATGCACCGATTCATCATTTTTAAAAAAAATTCTAAGACTGTCTAGAATACACAGTAGTATTTTAATAATTATATGGGGGCTTAGAACAGGGGTATCAAACTGCCGGCCCATGGGCTGGATACATCATGCCGAAACCGTACCCACCCCAGCTCCAGCAATGGGGAAAAAGTTGTGATACGTCGCGACACCTCACATGACGTGGTGAGTTTGACACCCCTGGCTTAGAAGGTAAACAGGACTTGGACAGAGTTGTACATGGAAAGGAAGTGTTAGACTGAGAATCATCCCAGAAAGCAAGAGTGAAAAGCCACTTCATTTTGTGGTCTATATTACCATGAAGTCCCCAGAAATCAGTCTTCACTTGAGGGTGTTACAAGATATGCTTTGTTTGGTTGAAAGAAGGCATTTTATTTTATTTTTTTATTGATGCAATATTACTATATGGTGTAGCTAATGAGGAAGGTGTTTAAAGTTGTTAGAGTTTAAGGCACACAAGTTGTTACATGCAATACATGAATTGATCTCTTCTGAGCTAAAACATCCTAGCTATACAGTACCACCACATCCAAAATGGAAATATGTTTTAATTATAAGAATGTTTACAACAGAGGACAGATTGTATGTGCTTTAATATAGGTTGTTGTATTCTTTTCAGGGGAAAATACCACTGTACGTTAGTGCCACAGCTGGGACAACAGTCTATGGAGCCTTTGATCCTCTCATCAACATTGCTGACATTTGTGAAAAATACAATCTTTGGATGCATGTGGATGTAAGATGCTTGTTTTCACACTCAATGCTGCAACAAACTAGTGGTGAGACAGAAGCTGAGCTGCTGTATAAGCTGCCCCCTCACAAGTATACATTCCCAACTTCTTCACTATGCAGGATAAATTTGAAGCAGCTTACAAACCAGTTTTATGAGCCTAGAAAAAAATATTTATTTATTAAATTTATATGCTGCCCATCTCACCATCCAAAACGACTCTGAATGGCTTTAATGGTTTGAAGAGAGATTGTTTCTTTCGGTGGATATTGCAAACTCTAGTTTCTTTTCAGATTGTATAAAACCTATTTGATAGATTTATACAGCCCTATTAAATATACACATGCAAGAGCGATGTGGATAAATAACAGCAATTTAGGCAATTTAAAATGCAGTGAATTGGTTGGAGTCTTATAAAATTGATTTATAATTGCATATGATGAGCAGAGATAACCATGAAAGATGTTACTTTTTTTCAAGGAGAGAAAGGTCATTGTCACCCTTAAGATTATTCTCTTAATATAAACATAGGTAAGAATAAAATCTTGGTTATATCAGAATAACACCCTGAGCCAGAATACAATTAATGGGATGTTGCAGTAGGTTGTTATTTGACTTCAGTAATTTCCTTCTATGACTAAATCATATTATTCAGTACATAATATGACATAGTTTACAGCAATACTTTGTGTTGACTCCTGGCAATTGCCTGGACTGCAGAAGTTAAAAGACTCAATTCCACAAAGATGATTTTGTGCCTAAAGATTTGAACTCATAGACTCCTGATAAAATGGTGATTAGTAAATACTGGAAGTGACAAAAAAGAAAAAAAGAAAAAGTATCTACATAATAACTACAGTAACAATATAAAATTAATTCAATCCTTAAGCTTATCATCGGATAACAAACTCCTTAAAATCTGTCCTTAAAATCAGACAGTAAGTTTCTTTCCAGTTGCCTCAACAGAACCAAAGCTCCTCATGAGACGACAAACTTCATATTTTAGAAATATAATTAAACATTGCATGGTTCCTTAATTATAATATTTCTTCCCATGTGTTTTGACACATGTAGTGATTTAAAACCAAAACAAGGCTATAATTGGAAAGACCAGGTCATATGAATTAAGGAACCTTCAAATCGTTTACAATGCCCACTTTAAAAAAAAAAAAATCTAATGATCCTTCTTTGAGTGTCCAATAAACATGAAATAATATTTTCTGATTAGTCAATTTCAAGTTTAAATGGTAAGATGTATATTCAAATCACTTCACACTTGGTCTCATTGATTCCCCAAAATTGGATATTCTAGTTTTTCCTTCCACTATTGAAGTATATAAGTATTACTAATACAATAACTTTTATGTTAAATTCCTTATAAAACAGAATTCTTGTTTTTCATTCAAGTGCCGCCTCTCTCCCAGAAGAGAACAGAAAGGAGTACTCTGTGTTCTATTAAGCAAAAAGCAAAAAAAATATAAAATCAGACCATCAGGCTTTTCTCTTTTCTCTGTTTTCTCATTTTGGGATTTAGCTTCTCTTTTCCCTTATATTTTAGACAGGCCAGTGTAGTAAGTATGGCTGGCAAAATGTGATAAAAGGTGGAATCTTTTCATTTAGATAACTGTGTGTTTAATTTCAATAGGCATCGTGGGGAGGTGGTTTACTATTGTCAAGAAAGCATTCCCATAAGTTGAACGGCATTGAAAGGTGAGCATCTTGTGATGTAATTTATTTGTACAACAGAAGAAAGTGAGATTGATATCTTGCTGAAGAATAAATAAAGACTATCATTCTTTATAAATAAAGAATATAATTACAATGATAATGACTCATGAACAATCAAAGTGAACTGTGTTATGAGAAGCAGGAGGGGAAAAAAATCTATTCCTACAACCTGCTCATCAGTTGAAAGAGGAAGAGATATAGGTTGTGAAAATGGAAAAGCATTAATAGACCCAGTTCAGTTAATCCCCAGAGGGTACAATTTCCCCTTACACAAACCAATTCACACTTAGAGTTAAACTGATTTTACTTAATTAACCCTGTTGTGGGAATATTTCCCCATTTTACCTACCAAATAAAAGAACTGGTAATAATCAGGAACTGAAAATGCAAGCTTATCTACAACTATATTTTATTTGTTTGTTGGTTTTTATGAGATTTATTTGCCACCTATGTCACCTCGAGATGACTCTGGATGGCTTACAAACTTTAAAAGCCAATAAAACCATGAATGATCAATATTCTAATAACAGTAGTAAATTACAGTTACAATTAAAAAAGATGGGGAGGAAGGGAGTGGGATGCACATGGTGAGGGGAGGTGGGGTCTTCCCTTAATCCATCAACCACTTTCAGTGTGATACTTATATACAGTAATCAGTGGTTTTTCACTGACTTAGTGCAATTATATGATGACACTAGTACATGCACACATTTATATAGGATCATAGAGTGACAATAATCTGTCCATAATTTTAGAAGTTTATTTTTTCCAGCTTTAAAAAATGCTTTACTTATATTTTCTTTTTTAAGTGTTCTACATTTAATATTCCCTTTGTTTCTGTTTTTTTGTTGTTGAGTTCCTATAATCTGCAGTCTCCAATGTTTCTGACTTTGCAGACAGGCAGGGGGAGTGGCGGGGGGAGGATAGGGGATGGGTCCACGCAAGCAGCGGACAAGTCACTTGTGTGACCCAGTTCTGAACAGTCCCTGTGTATAATCATATAGTTGCAGATATTGAAACAGATATTACTACAGCTGCAGATATTAAAGTTCACTTCTTTAATTAGAGCCAACTCTGTCACCTGGAATCCTCACAAATTGATGGGTGTTCCACTACAGTGCTCAGCTTTTTTAGTCCATGAAAAGGTAATTTGCTTTTATTATTTTTGGTCCAGGTAAGCCTACCTGTTTGTTATAAAAATAAGACTTCTATCTAATTAATGTTTAAATAATATTTCCTAAGGAAAGATTAGTAGAGTAAGGCTCCTATTGTGTCATATACTTCCTTGGAAACAACTTTTACTGAAATTAATTGGCTTACTTTTGAGCAAGGGTCTTCAAACTTGGCAACTTTAAGACTTGTGGACTTCAAATCCCAGAATTCCTCAGCCAGCCCTAGCTGGCTGGCTGAGGAATTCTGGGAATTGAAGTCCACAAGTCTTAAAGTTGCCAAGTTTGAAGATCCCTGCTTTTGAGCAATCATACGGGCAATAAAGATGTTTAGTGGAGCTGGGGAGGGTTTGCTCCAGCACGAGTTCACTATGGAATATGAGTGGGGCTCCCCAGTGATGGAACTGACTTGCAGTCTTCCTTGCTGGCTTCCCCATTGACTTTGCTTGGGGGAAACTGGCAAGGAAGATTACAAATGGTAGCCACGTGACCGTGAGATGCTGCAACAGTCGCCAAGGATTTAAATCATGAACAGGTCTGCTGTGACAGCCAGAATTTTGAGGATTGGCTGTAATTACCACTTGCTTAATACCAACTTTAGTCACTGAACAAATGGTAATTAACTGAGGAGCACCTGTAATACATGGATGGTATACATTTGGCTTGGTGGGAATCGCAGCCCTGTCCCAATTCATTTCTAGAAGGGTATCAGATCATAATGATACGTAAAATAAAATTGTTGGTAGATGCTTTTCTCATTCTCGATTTTCCTCTAGGGTCTTCTCCAAGCCTGCAACCAGCTCCGTGCTGACTATCTCTTCCAACCGGACAAGGCTTATGATACACTTTATGACACCGGAGACAAGACAATCCAGTGTGGCCGACATGTTGATGTCTTCAAACTATGGCTAATGTGGAGAGCTAAAGTAGGAGCACATTCATTACTGGATGAAGTGCCTGACTAAAGATGAACAAGTCGGTTGCTTTCAGTTTCTTAGTTTTTAATATGAGATTTAGTTCATTCTGTGACAAACTGTATCACTTGAGGATATTTTTTCAATCAAAATTAATACTATTAATAAATGTGCACACACACACACACACACACACATACCCATTTGCAAGTGTTTTCCTCTTGATGTGCACGTGTGTGTGTATATACATTTGCACACTATTTTCTAATATGCACATTTTTGTGCATGCCTCAATAGGAATAGTGCACAGTTTTTGAAACACAACGTTTAGAGAAGGCACCTTCTGGAGGTGCAAAATTACAAATTTTGCACTAAAATGTGAATCAGTTATCTCCACTGAGCTGAGATATAATGCAATAATAATACACACGATGCTGCAAACAGAATCTCAGAAATCAAAGGAAAACATTGAAGTCTCCAATGCTGTTATGGAAAGGAGGCAGAGAAACTGAGACAGTAAGTGGGAAAGTTATAGATGACAAATAATGTCAAATATAGTCACAAGGCAATTTTTTGTGAACGCCTCCTTATCTATGAGGAAAGTGTATACTTCTGCTACACAACCAAACAATACCTGAAAGAATTCCAAAAGTCAAAATTACAGAGTTACCCTGTGGTAAGATGAGCAGCAAATACATTTGAATGAATGAATGAGTGAATGAATGAATGAATGAATGAATGAATGAATGAATGAATGAATAAATAAATAAATAAATAGAATCTGATCAGTATTGCTGGGCCTCAGCAATAAAAGTATTTATCTATCATTGCTGGATTTCTTTGTAATGAAGCTCTAATAAAAATCTGCAGAGAAATCTTTCTATTCTTCAAAAGGCAGTTTCTGAAATTTCAATATAGCCATTATGTTACTTTACAGTAGCAGGACCTCATTTTAATTCTTTGCTGGCCCCAGATAAATCATTGTCATTTTACCTTGCAAACTTGCAGTGTATAATGGAATGAACCATGTTTGTTCTGCCTTTTCTATCTTACAGGGCACAGGAGGATTTGAAATTCTTATCAATAAATTTTTGGAACTTGCAGAATATCTTTATAAGGAACTCAAAAGAAGAAACAATTATGAGCTGGTTTTTGATGCTGAGGTTAGGAGTTAACAGTGGCAAGAAGTCTCTGCATTACTTCTTTATTTTGTTAATCTACAGTTTTCAGTTCCCACAAAAGTCTTCTTCACAAAGGATGAAAATAGCCAGTTTGGTCTAGTGGTTAAGACACCAGCTAGAAAGCAGGCGACTGTGAGTTCAAATCCCACTTTCGCGATGAAAGCCAGCTGGGTGACTTTGGGCCAGTTGCTCTCATCCCAATCCATGTCACAGGGTTGTTATTGTGGGAAAATAGGAGGAAGAAGGAATATTGCATATATTTGCCATCTTGATTTATTTGTAAAAACAATAATGGCAGGATATAAATAAAATAAATAAATGGGCACACTAAGTTAATTATCACGACATTACAAAGATCTTCCAATCTTTCTTGGCTGAATTATAAGGAATAAATGTGTTTTTTCCTCTTCCATCCCCACCTCCTTCAATCCTTTTTTTTTCAGTCATTTTTTTTTCTTAGTCGAAGCTTTGCGTACGAACCTCCGTGCAAGTGAATTCTTTGTATTACATATTCTGGGTGTGAATCAGGATTTCCAGTGACTAGGAAGAATGAAACATCTTTTCCCCTAGGTTCAGTAGGTGCCAAATAAATTAATCAGATTAAATGAAAATATGTTCAAAAAATGGATTTGAACCTCACATTTCTGCTTTAGCTCAGTAGTATTCTGATGCTAGAATTCTACATTTTCCAGAACTTCTTTACAAATTCATGTGGGTGCATATTTATTTGATGTTAAGCCCCAGAGATTTCCTGGAGCTATTAATGTGTAAAATGTAAAATGTTTCATAAATATGTGAACATCAGAAAAGGCAACCCTTAAATTTTCATAATGCCCCAGGAGAGAAAAATAGAGTAGCAATGTGCAGAATGAATCAAAGGACACAAAAATGCTTCACAAATAGATAGCAGTTGTAAAATTATCACTAAACTAAAAAAAGGACTATGAAAAGTTAAACTAAATATAAGTTAGATCTGGAAAGATTCTACAGCCTAAATTTTTGATATTTGTGGAATGTTCTTCACACACATCAATTTTTTTTCTGAGCTAATGGGAAACAGTCAATTTTAAAATATGCCATAATTCATTGAGATGCCTCAGAGACTTCTATATAATTAATGAAACTTAAATAGACTGTGTTTTCACACATTTTATCTCAGTAGATATTAATAAACATCTCATGGAAATATCCTACACCTGAACTAATGATAACTGTCAATAAAATAAGTTAAAATTTATGTACGTGCAGAAACAAATTCAGCCAATATTTAAGATTGCAGTGAACTTAATAAAAATAAGTTTTAGCTTAATTCATTATGAATTTTGACTCTGAAGTGGAGAAACAACCCCTGAGCTATTTTGTGATGTTTATTGGGTTGGCAGTAGAAAATATTTTCCCCTATGTTAAACAGGCATGAATAGTTGTGTTTAATGAGAGGCAATTCTGAAGGATGGAAACAGAACGGCTGAAGTTTCCAATGAGCTTTTTCATGCTGGGCATTATATGGAAAATATAATATCTTGCAACATCATCAGCCAACTGAGCAATTCATGGGCTTACCATGAATTTATATTTATAGTAAGGATTTTGCATAAATCGTGGATTTATTTTAATTTTGTTTCCAAGACTTCAGATTCCAATTTCCCCTGCCTATTTGATAAAGTACAGCATTTGTTGCAGAAATAAAAATGTTTGATTTTACCTCTTCTTTTTTTCTTTTTTTAAAAAAAATAATCTTCAAGCCTGAATTCAGCAATGTATGTTTCTGGTATATCCCACCAAGTCTTTATCAAATCCCAAAGGGGCCAGAAAGAGACAAAAGACTTCATCAGGTAAAAACTCATATGTACATTTTATTTTAGTTTTTTAGCGCAACTTTAATATGTGTGGACTTCAATTCCCAGAACTTCCCAGCCAACCAGTCTGGGTATGGAATTCTAGAAGTTGAAGCCCACATATATTAAAGTTGCCAAGTTTCAAAACACTGTGTTAGAGCAAGTCTTCTATCTATCCCTCCATATTTCACATAAGTTAAATACAGTGGTGGGATTCAGCCAGTTCGCACCACTTCAGCAGAACCGGTAGCTAATTTTTTTGTTGCCCAGGCCCAGAATGGACTTCCGGAAGTGGCATCCACACAGAGAACTGGTTGTTCACATATTTGAATTCCACCACTGATTAAATACATTAGATGACAACTCCTACTATCCTTACCAATGATCCATTGAGTGTGACAGCTAGAGATGAAGGATCATGCAATCCAGCATTTGGGGAAGGGTAGTCTATTTTATGCATAATAGATAGAATCTGCAATTGCAGAATATCTGGTTTTGCTTTCAGCTTCTGATAGACATATTTGACTGTTCCTGTTCTGCATGGTTTTACCCAACATTTCATTCCAGTTTATTTCTATTTTTTTTCTAATCAAAGACAGACCACTGAATCCTTTTTTTATTCTTTAATTTGTTTTATTGAATTATGATAAGACATAAGTAATACATTATATTATTTGAATACAGTGCTATTTATAACATATTGATTAGAGAATATTAAGACGCTAATGTTTAAATATTTAAAGATAAAGAAAAAAAGTAATAATATTAAGACATTCCTAAAATGTCAGTATTGATAAGCATAAAGCTCACCATATTTTAATCAGATATAAATATATACTTTAATCATATTTCTGCCAGCAATCCAAAATAATGGCTGCTACTACTTATTCTTTAGTATCTTCGATGCTTTATCCCAGAAATTAAGTCCTGTTTTCTGCCCTATCTATCCAGGTTGCTCCAAAAATAAAAGCAAAGATGATTGAAGAAGGCACTACTATGGTTAGCTACCAACCTTTGGGGGACAATGTGAACTTTTTCCGAATGGTCTTCTCTAATCCAGCAACCAAAAAATCAGATGTTGATTTCCTCTTGGAAGAGATTGAAAGGCTCGGGAAGGATTTGTGATAATCTGAAAAAAAATGTATTATTAATATTGTGGAGATTCTCTACAGCAGTGTTTCTCAGCCTTGACAACTTTAACATGTGTGTACTTCAACTCCCAAAATTCCCTAGTCAGTCCTCTGACTAGGGAATTCTGGAAGCTGAAGTCCACGTCTTAGTGTTGTCAAAGCTGAGGAACACGGATTGTTGTTGTTGATGTTGTTATTTTTTCCCATAAAAGTGCTGCGCTGTACTTTCCTTTCTTTCTTGGGGTGAAATTAAAAGGTTTGAAACATATTGGGAAGGGAGTTAGATCTGATGACTTGTACCATTTTCCAAGAAGCTTATATTTGCACAAAGTGGGATAAAGAATCTTACATGTCTTTTTACTCAAAGCAGTGAGCGTTGTTTTCGCATAGGCTGCAGCCTAACAAAATCTCTTAGTTAGAAAGTTCATGTGATCATACTGTGTTGTATGATCACTTATGTAATCTCCAAAGGAAATCATGTGTGAGAATCACTGTGCACAATATAAGTATTGGGTGTTTTAAAACCCCCCAAAACAGAGACATATCTCATGGCATCATTCTCAGGGTTGAGATAGATCCAAGATGGCAGTCCTTCTCACTGCACTCCACTAATTAATAACCAATGATTTTCAGAAATAACAGGTAGTCCCCAACTTACAACGATTCATTTAGTGACTGTTCAAAGTTACAACAACACCGAAAAAAGTGACTTATGACAATTTTTCATGCTTATGACCGTTGCAGCAGCCCCATGCAGTAGTTGCAGCAGTGATCAAAATTTGGATGTAAAGACAAAGTGGAACCCAAAAAAGTTGGCTGGACTACAATTAGAAGTAACCCTGCATAATAAAGATTATTTGGATCCCCTTCAGTCAGGGACCAAGCCTAGATATGGGGCAAAACCACATTGGTCATTCTTGTGATGATCTATAGCAGGATGTGGATGAGGATGGCATTCTTAGTCCAATACTTTTAGAAATGCATGCACTAGGTAGACATAGCCTAGTCAGAAAGTGTACCCACTTCCTGTACGACCAAGCAGGCAAGCAGGCAAAAGACCTGAAGATGGCTTTCTTGATACAGCTCCATCACTTTAGAAAGCTTATTCTAGAAAGTCAAGATCCTGTTCCCATTCAGTAATTAGAAAGATGGTGATAAGAGTCTTCTTTCATGGGGCATTTGAAATGGAAGTTCAAGTTCAAGTTCAAGTTTATTGCATTTATATCCCGCCCTTCTCCTAGTGGACTCAGGGCAGCTTACAGCCAATTAAAAAACAAAACAATCAATACAAATCTAAGAAATTTAAATTTAAAGAGCAGTGACAGCATAGGTAATGATTGCATGGATATTAATGGATTGGTTTTACACTGAATTTTGGTTTTAGTGTTTTTTAAAAGTGTAAGCCATCAGAGTCTAGTCAGTAGGCAGCACTAAATTATTGTAAATAAATAAATAAAATCAATAAATAGAGATTGTTTAATTCTTTGAAAACACCCCTGACCATTATCTATTGTTTTATACCGGTTTTAGATTAAAAAAAAACATTTTAAAATTTATTTTAAAAATGGTATGCCATTCTTCAAAGTGTTCAGATTTTCTTGGGACATATTTCAGTATTTTCACTAGTCAATGCCTTATAGATGTATAAGAACTGTCATTTCTGGAACTTGTGCTTTAGATTTTTCACCATCAATTTGAGAAAGATGGAAGTAAATGAGGCAGAAGCTGATGCATGTGTCCCAATGTATCCTGTATGGTGTGGACATCTGAATGCCTGAATAGGGATTATGTTTCAAACAGGTGATTTGCCAAACACGGAAGCAGAATTTTATAAAATTTAAGAGCAACACGCCTATTTCTCCTCACTGAAGCACTTCAGATAGAACTACCAGATTTTTCTTCTGAAAATTAAGATACCTCTGAGTCTGGGAATATTGCCAATGCAGAATTTTACAGTTTAATATGGAACCTGGGAAATTTAGCAATTCAAGATGAGAATTTGCTCTATGTTCCTATTCACAGTTCTACCATAATACCTCTATTATGGCACTATCAATGCAATAACCAAGGTGTGGTCTCAATTACAGCTCTCATTTCCATTTGCTGTAAATGTAACCATGTAAATTGACACTGTTGGAAATTGTAGCCCAAAATATTTGAAGGACAAAAGTTCCTCATTCCTAGAGTAGGCAGTGTACCCTGGTAAGAGTCTGATTTCATTGATTTTTCACTCCACTCTGGTGAATTCAGCTACAACAAGGCTCTGCTTCCACAAAAGACTTAGCAGAACCAAAAGGGCTAACAGAATTAATTAATTTCAAGGGATTGGATTGGATTTTGAAGGTTAAACTAATTCCACCCAGTCAACCGGTTTGTGTAAAAACATCAACAACCCAATCAATTCATTTTATTTACTTAGTTTTGAAGGAAAATAAGTTGGGGAAGAAGAGTAGCTGAAAAAGCAAGTTTTTCTATTACACTGTTCACTGCCAGAGCCATGCAGTATAGGATATATCTTCTTCGAAGTCCTTGTTGTGGCCAAGTGATGCCTCCAATTTCCTGTCTAGTCGAAAGGAAAGAGGATAGAGACAGTATTAAGCAAGAGCTCTTGGGTTATCAGGTACTTCCTGGAATAATCAGCAGGAATTCTATATTCCTAAAATGGCAACTTTTGACACAATTATGACATAATTATATCCTGCCTGAAGCTCTGGTAAGGAAATCCAGTTGGGATAGTTTTAAAAGTATCGAAGGGGTTCTAAATTCCCTTCTGTTGAAATGGACTGATGATCGTTTTTAATGATTTTTTTTTGAAGTTTTTATTTTTCTTTTCATAAGATCATGTCTATTCATTTTAGGTAGTGATAAATAGTGGTGAGTGGTATCTAAACTGTAAATTTTACGGATCAGAGCACGGATGTCAAACTTGCTGCATCACATGACGTGTTGTGACGTATTGCAACTTTTTTTGCATTGCCGGACCTGGGGTGGGCGCGGCCTCCGCATGATGCAACCAGCCTGTGGGCCGGCAGTTTGACACCCTTAGTTTAGAGTTTTGTAGTGATTTATAACCATTTCTCAAGATGATACAAAGATTTTAGTTTTATATATTAATTTAATCAATGCTGGTCATTATCTATAAAGCCCTACATAACCTAGGGCTAGGTTATCTGAAGGACTGCCTATCTCCCATGGTTTCTGATGGCCATTACATGCCAGCAGGCTTGGTATACTCCAGGTCCTTATAATTAAACAGTGCCATCTATGGGGACCCAAGAATGTGCCTTCTTTACCATGGGGTCTTACCTCTGAAATGAGATTCCCCCTTCAGGTCCATGTGGCTCCCATCCTGACTGAATTCTGCAAAGTTCTGAAGACCTGGTTGTTCTTTCAGGACGGGGATGAGATGGAATGGAATCCTTTATGTTTGTTATGGGGAGATTGGATTTCATCTGTTTTGTTACATACTGTGTTTTTATTTTTATTGTGAACTGCCCATGGATGATTTGGAATTGGGCAGTGCCTAAACCAAATTAAATAAATAAATAGTGGCCAACAGCAACATGGATTGAGAACATATAATGAGTATAAATAAAAAAAGATTCTAATTGGATTTTAGCTTTGTTGAGACTTTCGGCAGCAAGAGTTGCATTATGTTTGACTGGATGGCAATTTAAAGGCTCTATATTAAACTAAGATGGAAATGCCATTGCTAAACTAGAATAACTAATATGCATATAAATTCAACATTGGCTTGAGTATGTTTAATGTAAGAATTACATTCAACCAACATCATTATCTAACATAATAACTAATAATAATAACATTAACTTTTCAAACACTCACATTTGGTTCAAATTGGTCTAATTTCATTGAATTAATCAGAAAGAAATTTTATCATCTTCCAAAATCATTTTAAGTCTAGTCTTTCTACTGAAATAGATTGCTAATGGGCATCTCCAATTACTGAGCATAAAAGTTATACTAAGAAATCAAAAGCCACTAAAATAAAGAAGAACAATCACATAAAAATCGGTCTGTGAGTGAAAGAAAGAGTAATAATATCATTGAAACTCACCCATTTTGAATAATACACAATTATAGCTTTAACGAATTAGCATTCACTGATCTTGCCGGCCTTAACCGAATGTAAATCATTCAGAGAGAGCTCTTTCTTCAATAAGGTTATAGAGATTATTGCATATCCCTTTCAAGATAACAGCTGACTGACAGCTGAAATAATAGGATGATGATAGTAGAAATAGTGTAAAATAAAATCACAATAACCCTACAGTAGAAGTAGCCAAGATTTCTGGGAAATGGGCCATAACACATTATTTCAAATCAACCTGGCTAAGTTTTAAAATCCCTGGGAGAAGCCATTTTCATTCCCAACACAGTCAGAAACATATTTGACAGGTAAGGCAGAAGGTATCTTCACAATGACTACTTCCAGGGTTCTGCAGCTTCCTTATCAAGGGACAAGGCAAATTTTATCTTTAAGGTCCTCTAGATTAGGCCATTTGTTTCAGCCTATTCACTGTCAGAAGTAAGGATTCCAGATAGAAGTGTGAAAGACTGCTATTTAATTTCTTTTAAATGATTGCTAATTTGTTGTTGTTCAGTTGCTAAGTCATGTCTGACTCTTTGTGACCCCATGGACCATAGCATGCCAGGCCCTGGCCTCCACCATCTCCCAGAGTTTGCCCAAATTCATGTTCATTGCATCAATGACCCTATCTAACCATCTCATTCGCTGCCATCCCCTTCTCTTTTTGGCTTCAATTGGTTACTAATAGATTTGTTTTAAAAAAATTGATTTGAATTAATATCTTTGGTGTTTTATCTGTGATTTCTTATTTTTCTCTATTGAAAGCAGCTATTGACCTATAGCAGCTTATAAACAAACATAAATAAACAGACAATAAATAGGATGTAGGGAAAATATGTAACTAGAATTGCTCCACGAGGAGGATGGTGGGGATAATGTTGTGAGGACAGGGAAAAAAAATGCAGCTGAGTCTGCACCTGTCCCCTTTCCCATCAGATATTGGGTCGTAATATCCCTGGGTGAGGGGAGAAGAATTCCTGAGCTCTATTTATTGTGGAAACATGAGATATTGACTGAGTAAATAAAGCTCAAAATAAGAACAGAATGACTCTAGTGTGCGTTTCATTATGCATGTATGTAAACATTTCTTAATTAGATCTGGGGCTAATCTAGCAGCAAGTAGAAAATTCATTGGGATCTTTGGACTGAATAGTTGATTTTTCAGTAGATTTAACAAAGATGCTGAATTTTTAACATTAGATATCATTAGCCAAATTATATTTAAGTCTTCAGAACGGCTGAGACAGGTTATTATAGGTTGTTGCCTAGGAGAGTCATCAATCACTGCAATCACCTATACAAATATTTGCAAGTCCCCAATAGCAGAAAATAAGGACGATGTCCTTGATGAAGCTCTGTTGTCAAGGTGACAAAGGGTAAAATATTTTCGAAGTCTAGAATGGATGAGCAATGCTTGCAAGCACCTCAGGCAGATGCCTCTCTAATTCAGTAAAATATAAAAAGGAGGAGGAAATACCACGCGATCAGAACTGCAATCTTCTGTTATTATAGCCAGTCTCAATAAATGTACAGGTAGTCCTCACCTTACAACCACAATTGGGACCAAATATCTGCAAGATGGCTGTTAAATGAGTTTACAACCTTTTCTTGCCACAGTTGCTAAGCAAATCATAACACAGGATACAGATAACAGAGCTGGAAAGGTGACATCCAGAAATGATCCCACAAACCACTGTATTATATTTGAGTTCCTTCATCAGGATAACAGAATAACAGCATTATTGTTGACTGTTAGCAACTCCATAGTACTTATTACATTTATATGCTCCCCTCAAATTCCACATGACTGACTCTGAGCAGAATTCTCCATGATGGTCTGTTCCTAACCTGGTCCTTCAGTTCCCCCAATAGTGCACCCATTGCACAAGCTTTCACAAGTGGAAGATTTGTACTTGAATTTGCAAAAAAGATGAGGGAAAGCTAGGCAGCAGACTTATTCAATTGAAAAGGGTTCAGAAAGAGCTCGCCTGAACAAGTTTTAAAGGAGTCAGCCTCTTAAACTCAGGACAGAGACATTAACAAATCTGGTAATTACCAATGATTGGGTTACACACACACACACACACACACACACACACACACACACACACACACACACACCTGGCTAGGATGTATTCTCAAGGGACTGAAATTCTAGCTTCAGGAATTATTCAGGCTTCATTCCTACTGTTTAATAAATTGCACAGTACAGTAGCCTCCACGTTATTAAAGTAAAATAAGATGTTTTGGCCATATGAAAGAAAAATCCAAAATCTATATTAGAAAGAAAAAACTCCCTTATATTGAGAATCTTAAATATCCATTTAAGATATTAGATTAGATTCAGTAGCTAAATCTACTTTATAAATCTAGTGCTACATTTCAAGTACATAAAAATCTACTTTGTCCCACATTATC
The DNA here is from genome assembly GCF_001527695.2 of Protobothrops mucrosquamatus. Classification (NCBI taxonomy): domain Eukaryota; kingdom Metazoa; phylum Chordata; class Lepidosauria; order Squamata; family Viperidae; genus Protobothrops; species Protobothrops mucrosquamatus. Next base: position 1,364,983 of record NW_015386425.1, read on the forward strand.
TGATCTATTTTCCCTAGAAATGCACATTTCCCAAATGCCTGCTTTATTTTGAACCCATTCTTTACTTATGCTATATTTTTCCCATTAAAAATTGCAAAGATATCCCACTAATTTTGAGCAGTATTCAATGAATGGGTATACTTGAATAAATAAAATACAATTTTAAATAAAATTTTAAACCACAATTGTACAGAACTTTGGTAAATATGTTTCTGCATGTCTGGTTTTTCAACACTAGGTGGCAAAGTTAATCCACAATTGCTGGTCTATTCATAAAAATGTTGCCAGTACTTGTGTGGTGCTCAATTTTATGAAAACTAAGTATCTAAATTAAAGAGATTTCAATTGTATTTATATTCATCAATCATTTTGTTTAGCCAAAGCCTATATATCATCTCCCAGTCAACAACTTATGGCTGAATGACATTTTAATGTCATACAATAATGTATGAAATGGGAAGAGGAGTATGTACTGTGTTATACAGTATATAAAATTAAATATGTGCCTTTTTTGCTACAGTGTTATAACTTTGAAATTTGGAATTAAGAGATAATGTCACAAACAATACTTGGCATAAAGGACCAAATGCACACATATCATGGGTTGAAAAGACAGCTAACATACTTGTACAGGTTTTGCATTTTAAAATATATTCCAAATTCCCCATAATTAACAGGCAGAAGATAGATATTCAGTAGATATTAAAAGCTTGCCAAAATGGGCCAAAGCAACACAACGTCTATATTTCTCAATGTACTGTTAAGACTCCACAATCATCAAGGCATGAGAGCATAGACAAGTTGCTATGAACTTTAAAAATTAAGCACATTGTCAAATCCATCATCAAATGAACTTGAAAAGTTCCAGAAAAAACTCAATAGTCATTTGTCCAGCCAAACCAACAAAGGTAACATTTTGAAAAGATTTCACATTGTTGGCTGGTTGAACTTACATGAACACGTGCACTGTGTAATTGTTCCTTTTGGTCTATTGACTGTAACTTTAATAATGCCTTTAAAGATATAAACTTGCCTCATTTTGAAAATAACTGTGAATCTCAACATTCACAAGATACAAGACAATGCACAAAGCACGAAACCAACATTCTGTCAATCCTCTTTGTAAATGTAACTTTATTTATTTATAGCCAATAGGTCATATCAAGATACAGAATATAAAATACAGACCATTAATAAAAGTATATGTAAAAATGGAATAAAAGAAAGCAATTAAATGTATTAAATAATGTGAATCTTATTTCTGTGTCACCCCTCTGTGTCACTGTTACCTCAGCCAGACTCACATATGTAGATCTCAACTGAACTGTGTTATATAAATAACTGGCTGTGTTATAAGTGATTTCTGAATTCTGATGGCACATAAAATATGTTGTTTTAATTATATAAGGACCCCAATAGATAGTTTGTCTAATTTGTGGTCCAAGAAATTTCTTATATAATTGATGTTCAAACAATATATGTCTCTGGAGCTCCACAAAGATAAGTTATGAAGGACTTGGTTAAGTCTTCCATATTTAACCATTGTGCCGAGTTGCTTGAATCTTGCTCAAGTAAATAATGCCCTAAAATGTGTAGACATTTCTATATTTGTTCATTCGAAAGTATGTTTATAGTGGTTCATCCGTTCCAATGTGCCAACCTTACTGAGGATGGCTTTAACATCCTGTGCTTCTATATCAAGGTTCTTTGTGCAGCAAAGAAATATATAAACACACACAGACACCTTTCCATTTATCTGACTCCTACCTTCAATTATTTAAGATATTTGTAGATTACGGCCATGAAGTCTAATTCAATTAATTCACCACGCCAGAGGATCTGAAGAAAAGCCAAAAATCTAAGATAGTTGACTTTAGCAGGCAATAAATCAGACAACGCTTTGGTAAGTAAAAGTAGGGGTTTGGTTTTTGTTTAACTTTGTGTTCTGCTGAATAGAGCACATGATATATGTGCAAAAGGACTGTGCACATTGTTTGATCTAGCCAAATTGATCTGGCCATATAGAAAGATGAGTGGGTGGGCCACGGGAGTAAGCAAAGAGATAGGTGATAGATGAATTGCACTGAAATTTGAGAGATTCATGGACAAAGAGTCCAAAACACATTTCCTCCACTCTCACCAAGCTACTGGCAGAGGAAGCTACTGAATATAAGCAGCCAGCAAACCTCACTTCCCTTCATTCTGATAATGCTATTCAGTTGGGTAATAAAATGTCTGCAAGAAAGCAACCAAGCTCAAAGTGCCCCCAAACCCAAGAGTTCACCCCTGAAGGGCATATACTGTATGCTCTACTATTGGATTCAGGGGCCACGTAGACCCACTTGCAGTTCCAATCCAGTGTGAATATCACTCAGGTGCAGCTCAAGGATTGGGAGAAAACAGATAAAGAATATGAGATCCCCATCTGATATATATGTCTCTGGGCATGATGAAAGTTAAGGGCTCACTGGAGAAAGTCACTGATTTGTGCTGCATCAGATACAAGGCTTATTGTGAAGAGTAACAGCATCTTTTAAAAAAATCGAATAGAATTTTACATATTTATGTCTTAAACTTCTATTCTGCTGCAATTTAGTAACACTCTGATCTTTGCTAGTGAGTGGTTAATTTTTCTGAGCTATGAGACTAACTCCGAAAAATTATTCAGATTCGTTACAAGTATGCATAAAATGTCAGAAATCATTCACAAATTGCTGCCCATCTCTCCTTTCTCAGTTCACAAAACTTAAACTGGAATCTCATCTTTGACTCTAGTGTCCTCAGTTTCACCACTATTTTTACAGCCTTCTTTGCTCGCTTTACATTTGAAATGATCTTCCTATTTCCAGGTAAGTCAACAATATACCTAGAACAAGTTGAAGTTGTCTGTTAACATTATCAAATACCTTTCTATTAAATAACCCACCTGCTATTTATTTCCTGGTTCTATTCATCTGTTTCTTAATTATAACAGCCCAGCAGTTTGTTTAGTTTTTCATTAACATAATCCAAGAACAGAGTTCACCTTGAGCAAGGACATTGGAATATTGATTATCTGTCCTATATGGCACAAGGTCAAGAATAATTTCTCTGCTTTGCTTATTAATATATGTTCATAGGAATGGTACTGAAAATGTATCATTAACATTGATTCTGATTTTCAAGAAGTCAATGGGAATTGACACAGGTAGATAAATTACTTGAATGAATTTTGCTATTGCTTGCTAAGACTTTTCATGCTGATGTCCTATTGAATAACTTTTTGTTTTCCTTTCTTAAAATTCTAACCACCTTAGTGAGGGGTTCATGTGAGAACAGGCATATAAATAATTTGTTCCTGGCATCCACAAGGAAATATACTACAATATACTGTATAGGGAACTTTGAGTTTCTAGTTTAAGACCATTGCTAGGAGTGATCACTAATGGCAAATGAATGAGAATTTGGGGTTTTCCTAATATATCTTCCCCAAAGAAAACAAAGTGCTAGTCCAGCTTTGTGGTGTCAAATTAGGCAACAGCTAATTTGAAAATCTGGCAAGGCTATTCATACATGCTTTCCTGGGAAGCTAAACTGTCAACCGTAAAACGTTAGAAAGCAAGGATAAACCAGGAGAAATTCTGGGAGGCAGGCAAAATTCTGGAAAAGCAAAAGAAAACTGCTCACTAGAAATGAACAATGCAATATTATAGGATACTGCATTTTTGTTCTCTCAAGTCTTTATTGTAGTTCTATCTCATTTCCTTATAGTTATACCCTAATTGCCTCACTGATCAGATTAGATACATAATGCACCATGCCAAATAAAATACCTTGCTGCTGTGTCTGATCTCTTATATAATCTGATTTGAATAAGTTTACAAAGAGGATGTATCCCTACACCTTTTTAGCTGGGTTTTTACCTCAGGCATTGTCAATAAACCAATTGTGGCTTTATTATAATTATGTCCTGCACTCTGGTTCAAATATACCCCCTGGGAAATAATGACTGCTGCTGTAAGTACTGTGTGTCATCAGGCCAAAAATTACATAAAAATGTTGAAATGAGAAGAGCTGATAAATACAATCAAGAATGAAGTGGATAACCTGTAATGACAACCAATGGAGTTTAATATAAGAAAACGTGAAATAATTAAGGACACTTGGTGGATTACTCAAACTGTGGTCAAATGTGGCATGACATTAAAACTTGTGGGCCACACTTGTATAAGATGAGCTCCTCATATACTGAGGGCAGATATGAAAATTTAAAGAGTTCAAATTTACCAACAAATGTTGCCATGCTACAAGAATGAAGATGAGGATTTTCTTCACAGCTGTGTGATAGCTGATGAAACATAGGCCTATCATTATCACCCATAAATGAAGTGTCAGTCCATGGAATATCATCACAAAGCTTCACCTGTGGGGGAAATGAAAATCAAAATCTAGGTTTCACCAGGATAACTCAGGGTTACATTTTTTGGGGGGTGGGGGGGGATGCAGCAGTATCAACTCAGACCACTTACACTGCAATCCTACAAACTTTGAAACAGAGACTTTAAAGCAAAAAGTGAAAGTGTCATGCAGCAGCATGACCAAATTAGTTGTCATGAGCTATCCAAGAGGAAATTGTAAAGTAGGCTATATAATCTATTATATAGTCCAGACTTAATGCCACAGCACTTCCACATTTTTCCAAAATTTAAGGAATACCTCTGGGGGCATCTCTTTGACACAGATGAAGAAGGACCAGCAGCCCCTGGTTGAAGAGACAAAGTATGGAGTTCTTTTGCAATGGCTTTAAGAAGCATGTTCACCATTCACAGAAGTGTGTAGCAAAGAGCGGAGAAGGTAACAAAAGGATTCATGTCAAGGATTATTTTTCTATTTCATTTATTATTCTTTAAACATTATTAATGTAGGTAGATTCATTACTTTTAATTCAGCCATTATGGGTGTCTGTTCCTAACCATGATGCTGCCAAAGTGACAAAATCTGCATTGTGACATCATGGGGCATGCTCTGTCCTTTCATATTTGCATCATGACATCATAGCCAGGAGCATGAAGGGAAGCATTTGTGACACGATTGCGCAACACACATTTTCTTATTTTCTCCCCACCCCCAAGCAACTGTAACTATGACCTCTAAGCCTTAACCCCAAATAGAAAGAAAAATAGACTGTACTTCTGTTTCAGGTGATAGATACATTCTGAACTTTGGAACATTTCAATGCTATTTCCCTGAAATATACTCCATATTTAACCTTGCTTGAGGGAATTAATGATGGGACCACAAGTGCACCTGAACCTTTTGGATTTTATGTAAGTTTAAAAATTAATTGTTCATTGGCCTTTGTATTCTTCAAATATTGTCACATAATTATCAGGTAAAAATGTATCATGCTTCATTTGGAAGTATATATTTTGAAAGACACATTTCAATGAGCTATTTGATTCTAATTGCCTGGTCATGAGGAACAGGACTAGAATGGATTTATGAATCAATACACTCAAAACTCACACAAACAGGAAACAAACCAATTCACTATCCCATACTTTTATGCAAGATGCTCAGGAGTTTTTCAGCAGGTGAATGGGCATAGAAAAGTTTCACTTTAGGAGGAAAAAAAATCACACTGCTGCTCTCAAGCAAACTGTAAAAAACCTTGAAATGTAATGGAATGTTACTAACAAGCAATCCATCCGGCAGCCTCCTTTGTCTCCTCTTGCAGCACAAACATTATTCCTTTTTTCTTTAATTTTCAACCAGCCTTGGCACATGTGATAGGAAAGCAGCAATACTTAAAAAATCCTTAACATCTTTGTTTAGGTAAGATTGCCCAGTGAAACACTAAGTGAAGTTCTTTAGGGTATTTCACAAGACAAGTAGAAATATTCCGGAATTGAGAATAAAGCTCATAGAAAGGTAAAAATTTAGGCCCAATATTAGCAATCCTTAATGTCATATTTAAGAACTGTGTATTATTGAGGTAACATTAGTAACATTACTTCCTGTACCAGAGTATTAGTATTTAGTACTTATATTAGTAATAATTCCTGTATCAGAGGAAGAGCAAGTTAGAAAGATGCCACCAACCCTTCTGGTAGCAATTCCAACAGATTTTGTGATTTTCCTAATAAGCCATCGACAAACACACAGAAACAAGTCATTTGTACACACCACTCAAAAGAGACAATCAAAAAAGCTAAGAAGGAAACAAAAAGACCTCTCCTGTAGCCAACACTCAGATAAGCAGGAATTAACACCAGACAAACAATCAAGCAGAAAACAATATCCTTATCAAGGAAATACAAATAGAAAACTACATCCCCACCAAAACTGGCAGGGCAAGCTTCTATATATAAACTGAGAGCAAACCCCACACTCAATAGTACTCATGATATTATCTAATTGTACAAAGAAACATCTGCAAACAAACAACCAAGTTCAAAGAGCACATATTTAAGTCTAAGATACATATATTCTCTTGTTTTCCAAATCAACTGCTCCATTCCTATTTTAGTCAAGAGTACAAATTCTTGACTATATTACAGCAAATTATCACCACTTCTATTCTAGTTGCATTAATAATATTCGACTTTGATCAACACCCCTGAAAAAAAAATCAGATATCCTGAACAGGGGCAAAGAATCACAACAAAGATGACCAAGGAACACAAAACCAAGTACTGTGATGTGAAAAACCATGATTGAGGGAAGATATAGTAGCATTCTTCAAATACTTGCAGAATTATTCCTCAGAAGAAGAACATGACCTGACTGCTAGCATGCTACATTGGAGGAGATACAATAATGGTCCTCACTTAAAGTAAGGCAGATTCTGAGTGAAAGTTTTGTTTTTTATTTGTGTCATTTAGGACTGAGAGCAGCCCTAAACTATATCAACCAAGTATATAATTAGATTAAATTGGGTCCACACATCATGTGATATCACATTGATAACCAATAATTTACTGAACAAACCACCACATGACTGGTTTGCAAGGTGAAATCACAAACCATATTAAAATTTAGCCTGATGTCAATTTCTTGTTATTGTCTCCTTAATTTCTAGACATTTGTAAAACATAGGTTCATTTTTTTCTGGTACTGTGTTCTGCCACAAAAAAATATTTATGGAAATGGGCAAGGAAAAGATTTAAAGCTTCCTGTTCTTGGTTTTTTATATTTGATCCCTGTTACCTCCCTCAAGAATGAAGTGTGGTACTCTGCTTGATTCACATAATTCTGCAGGAAATGCCTGTTTGTATACTTTCATTAAATTAAGGGATTGTTTTGAAATATGAAGCTTGGAGACCTCACTGTGAAACAGCTTATGAACATTCAGGTTAATACTAATTACTCAAAATCCTATAGTAAAATATATGGGAAAGTTTTGACTGGGAGGTGAGTAAGATTGAATTTTGATTGGGAGGGAGTAAGATTGAATTTGGATTCAGGGATTTGCAAAACACCCTCATTCATATCAGACTGATGCAGTTATCCTCAGTTTTGACTCAGAGCCTAAGTCTTGACTTTAATTTGGAAAACAACGTCTCTTGTAACTATTATTGGAAATTAAGTATCAAAATTAATATGTTCAGAGTTTGTGTGTTGGCATAAGAGCAGCATTTATACTTTAGGGTTTTCAAATAAAAATATGGATTGAGCTCCCTATATTTTGCAAGCAATTATTATGAAAATGACACAGAATCAAAAGAATCTGTTAGAACTGCAAATTTTCAGAATAATTGAAGCATTGGTTCTTATGAAAAGCTCTTTTTTGGTCGAGCAAAAGGCATACGCTTTGATGTTTTTCTGTAATTTAAGCAGCTTGCTTCATTCCTTCTTTCCTTTCTCAATTTTTATGGAAGTGACATACCTCTTAGATGCACCTCTTGGGTGGAAACATGGAAAATGGAAGAAAGATAGATACGGAGCTTAGAGAGTTATGAGGAATGAAAAATAGTTTAAGATATTTTGGTGTTCTGCTCAGTTGGCATCAAAATCACAGCACCTAATAGAAGAGGAACAAATAAAGGCAGAGGCTGAAAGAATTGAATATGAATCATTTGTTGGTGCCTTGCTACATCTTCCCGTGTTGTCTGTCCCAACTCTTTAAACCTTTGGAGAAAGAGACTTAGCCCAGTAGCACAATATTTCAGTAAAATAATCCAAAGTCATTTTAGAACCATGATGAAAACTGTTGATTTGTACAGCTGGATTACATGCTTCTTCCTCACATAAATCTTTCCCCTTCCTGGTCTACATATTGGAGTTTTCCCTATCTACAGGTATACAGTCTGTATCTATGTCTTTATACATTTCTAGATAATTTCTGCACTTTGGCAGACTTCAGGTTCATTTTTAATACCCATAAAAAATGACAGTGGCACTGAGCAAAGAGACTTGGTTCCTCCAAGTTACAATTGTTGCAGCAGCCCTGTGGCCACATGATCTAAATTCAGATATTTGGCAACCTGCCCTCCCTTATGATTGCAGGAGCTCTTCAAATCTCCCCAGCTGCTTATCTTCTCCCGTCTATGCCCTTTTGACCCCCTCCATTCCACGACCCTAGTTGACTTTTACTGTTTCTTTTCTCCCAGTGCTGACCAAGCATGCTAAGGCATGTGTGCCAAGGAACCCTTTTCTGCTCTGTGTCATGTCCTGGGTTTGCTGGAAATGTTTGGAAATGTTCAAGGCAGATATGATTATGACACAGGTTTTTTTTCTCTACCGCAGCCTCAAACTCATGGACACCAATGCATAAACCAATTGGAAATGAAATCAGCTTAAGAAATCTCCCCCCAAACCATTCTGTATTTTAAACTCTTCCTCCATTTTGGTGGATTCTTCTTTACTTCTCATGGACTACTAAAAGGGGGGGGGGAGAAAACACTGTGGTTTTACCTCTTTTCTCCTGCCATTTGGAGCTCAAGAGGAAAGTCCCAGCACCTGATCATCTGGGTTCTTTTCTTGCTTCTGGATAACCTTTTGAGGCCGTAGGATTAATCTAGAAGGGGTAAGACCTGTCACAAGCTGTGAGTTTAATTCACGGGCTGCTGAAGTGTTGCCATCTTGGTGCCTCCCCTCCTTCCTATCTCTTTTCTTTTATTCCTATTAATTCCCCCAGTCCAGAAATTGTTTCTAAATTCCAGCCCTTTATGTTTGCCTTTCTAACTTCTAACTAATTTGTTTCTTGCATTAGTGGAACTAAACCCTTTTTGCGCCTTGAATCAAATCCCATTTTGCCTGGACTAATTCCCATCCTCCTCTGATCTGCCAAATAGCTGGTTTACATTTGACAGAGATCCAGTGTGGCTGCTGCCATCCTGGGCCTCCTGTCCCAATTCCTGATAATTCTACATGTCAATTACAGAGAATGCAAGCAAAGTTAAGTCTGCCAAATTATCCATTTACACAAATGTCTTCACACACACATACACCCCCCCCCGAAAGATGAAACAAGTTGTGGAAGGGGAGAAATTCTCCACTTATATCATTATAAGCCCCACATGAATTTAATCAACTTTTTTTCCCCTCCGTGGGCATTTTTAGACCTGCGTTTCACTGCCTCATTATCATTTGTTTAGAGGAGAGGGATGTAAGAAATGTAATTAGAGGCACTGGCAGTATACTGTTATGCTTTGCTTTTAATGGCACAAATGTAGTTTGAGTGTCATTTTTGTACCTGATCTAACATTACTTACACTACTAGAATGTCTCTGCTGCTTAGAAATGTAATTGAAAATATGAATACATTGAAAATGCCTTTTAATCTTGCTTGTCGTGCTGCATGTCGCTTATCACAGACTACAAAATGTGTTTTTGTACAATGTGCTACGCTCACCTTAGTCCTGCAGTGTTTACTCATGTTCAGGCCCCAAAATCAGATGAGACTAAAGTAGGGGTGTCTGCCTGTGCATGCACGGCACACATTAAAAAACAAAACAGACAGATCTTCTGTCACACTGGTACAACCTCCATTTTGATTTTTTTAAACCACATCTTGCTGACACCCTGCATTTTGGGAAGTGCATTTTTATCCTTCCCTGCAACCTGTTGTTTGGAAAACAGAGAGCAGGGCACCAGAAATTGGAGGAGGGGGGGATGCCCAAGAATGGTTCCTGCCCACATCCTCTTCTTGTTTTAACTATGTTCACCTTATGCCCTCCGGAGTCTCCCTAAAGGAAAGAGGCCCATGACAGGAAAAAAAAAGGCATTGACCTCCCCTTAAGAGAAGAAATAAAGTATAAGCATTTTATTTCAGGAAGAGAAGAGATGCAAAAGCCTGGTCTGTTTGTGGAGGCAGGGCAGTACGAATGACAGAATAACAGAGACAAATGTTTGTACATTCTCTTCTTAAAAACCTCTGTGTTGGAACACCCACAACTTCTGAAGGCAAGTTGTTCCATTGATTATTTTTTCTATCAGGAAATTCCTCCTTAGTTCTAGATTGGAGGGACTATTTTGGCTCTTAGTATCCTGCTAGCTACTATATTAGAAGGAAGAAGCTATCACATAGGATACTTATCAAAAACACCATTGCCACCACAATGATACCTCTCCATCTCTTTCTCTTCTAGTCTCATCTCATTTCTATTCTTTTCCATCATATTATCATTCTTACCTCCTTTTATTCTTGCCCCAAACTTATATTTACTAGTGGTTAAAAGCATTAGACCTAGGCCATGAGGTTCAAATCCCCACTTTACCTGAGAAATCACCTTTTCTCAACCAAACATACCTTCATAGTATATGGATGTGAGGGTATACTATGTCCCCATTAAGTCACTC
>NW_015386425.1:1375864-1399225 GCF_001527695.2 Protobothrops mucrosquamatus
TCTTCTTCTTCTTCTTCTTCTTCTTCTTCTTCTTCTTCTTCTTCTTCTTCTTCTTCTTCTTCTTCTTCTTCTTCTTCTTCTTCTTCTTCTTCTTCTTCTTCTTCTTCTTCTTCTTCTTCTTCTTCTTCTTCTTCTTCTTCTTCTTCTTCTTCTTCTTCTTCTTCTTCTTCTTCTTCTTCTTCTTCTTTTTCTTCTTTCTTCTTCTTGGCAGGATATATATTTTGTTATTAAAACACATCCTCCTTTTATCTTATTTGGTCTATCTAAACTGAAACCATCTCTTTGGATCTGCAACAGTCTATCAACCCATTTTAAACTTCAAATGGCTGTCTGAAATCTAAAACAAAATGATAAGCTTAGAACTTTTTCAGATTGTACACATCTTGTACACATGGACATTTAGAAGGGGATCCATCCTATGCATCGTCATTACCCAGGATGTGAAAATTATATGATTCACACCAATGATGTGAAAATTATCAAATTCACACTATTTGTGTCTATGTTTGTATATCCTGGTGCTGGTGCATCATTTATTTGGACACCCTGTGTTTGTATCCCTATGTCTTTTGTACTTATATCTGTACATTGTAATGCTTGAAATATTTGGCTGATGTTTCATGAATGGAAGAAGGAAAGAACTATTACTGAGTTGAGGGGATAACTTAATGTATTGGATAGACAGATCAGTCTGTTACCATTCGGAGTCATTTGGAAATATATACATGAATTTATGAATCAATAAATTGTATTCCAAAGCATCTGGCCTCATGGACTAAACTGCCCAAAGATTAAAATCTCTTGAGAGAGATGGCACCATAATTATGGAACACCCCTCCTGTATTTCGTTTGTTTTTAGCATTCCATTATCTTTTCTTTTCTTTTTTCTGGATTTTATCTTAAACTGAAATTTAGGAATTTAGAGTAGATAATGAATATTTAAAGACATAAGCAGGCAGTCAACACTACTGTTAGATAAGACTGTCTATAAGTGGTAATAAACTTGGGAAACTATCAAAAACAGCTTAGTTGCCAATTTAATTATATTTTTATTGCTAAGGGAAAGTTCATTGGATATGTTCATTGCCTCAAAAATCTGTTTTGTTTTATATCTTACTTTAATGTGGTAGTTTTTCAGATGTGACACATTTTAAAAGAATTATTTTAAAAATGTGAAAATATTGGCTCAATCAGATGAGGTTGGATGGGAATTACAATTATTTTTCAATAATGTACAAAATGATAGGATTCCTTTTGAAATTAAGTTCTAAAGGCTAGACACACCAATACAGAACTGTATTCCCATTCATTCAGTTTTATACTATCACAGTCAAATCTTGTGTAACTCTTTGGTGGTACACAAAACACCTCAAACTAAAACATCCATGGTAAATATCATTTAAGTGATATTCATGATAAATAGTAGTAGTAGTAGTAGTAGTAGTAGTAGTAGTAGTAGTAGTAGTAGTAGTAGTAAAGTTGGAAGGGACCTTGGAGGTCATCTAGTCCAACCCCCTGCTCAGGCAGGAAACCCTATACCATTTTGGACAAATGGCTGTCCAGTCTCTTCTTAAAAACCTCCAGTGTTGGAGCATTCACCGCTTCTGGAGGCAGGTTGTTCCACTGGTTAATTGTTCTAAGTTTCTCCTTAGTTCTAGGTTGCTTCTCTCCTTGATTAGTTTCCACCCGTTGCGTCTTGTCCTGCCTTCAGGCGCCTTGGAGAATAGCTTGACTCCCTCTTCTTTGTGGCAGCCCCTGAGATATTGGAACACTGCTATCATGTCCCCCTCATCCTTCTCTTCATTAAACTAGACATACCCAATTCCAGCAGCCGTTCCTTATATGTTTTAGCCTCCAGTCCCCTAATCATCTTTGTTGCTCTTCTCTGTACTCTTTCTAGAGCAGTGGTTCTCAACCTGTGGGTCGGGACCCCATTTGGGGTCGATCGACCATTTCACGGGGGTCGCCAAGCAAGGCTGTCCGCCATTTTTTTGTCCGCCATTTTTTTTGTCCGCCATTTTTTCCCCTTTTCTGGCGGGTGCCTTACCTCCCTTGGGCTGGGCCAGCTGGTGGTCGGCCTGCTCCGACTCTGCCGCTTGCCAGCTACGCCTCGGCCAGCGCAGGGGGCGGAACCACGCATGCGTGGCGCTCCCGGGCAGGAAAAGTCCTCGACTTACGACTGGTTGGGTAGTCCTCGACTTACGACCGGTTTAGTCCTTGACTTATGACCGGTTTAGTCCTCGACTTACGACCACTTTAGTCCTCGACTTACGACCGGTTGGGGTCGCAGCATTAAAAAGGTTGAGAACCACTGTTCTAGAGTCTCAACATCTTTTTTACATCGCGGTGACCAAAACTGGATGCAGTATTCCAAGTGTGGCCTTACCAAGGCATTGTAAAGTGATATTAATACTTCACATGATCTTGATTCTATCCCTCTGTTAATGCAACCTAGCACTGTGTTGGCCTTTTTGGCAGCTGCAGCACACTGCTGGCTCATATTTAGGTGATTTAATACATTAAAACTAAATAAAAAAATAAATAACACATGCATTTTAAATAATTTGAATTACATTGAACTTATTAAAAAGATTAATTCATTCAAATTAAGCTAACTAAAACCTCTCTCTCCTCTTTTAGTCTCCTTGCAGCACTTGTCGTCTGAAAAGGACTCCAACTTTATCTGCTGCAAGTACAAGTTTTTCTCTTTGTTGGAGGAGAAAGTTAAGGGATTTGAGGAGACAGCCTCTGCTACTGAAATGCATCCAGGAATCTTTGCAGAAGGGGCAGAAAAGTAAGAGAATATCAAAGAGCAGAAAAAGTTCCCCTTAGCAGAGAAAATCATGTGGAAGTATGTAACCCAAAGAAGGAAGATCAGAAGGTACTCATTGTCAGTTGAACTCAGAAATGGATTCCCCATTCAAAAGACAAAGCATAGCACGTGAGTAAACCTTGGAATATTGTAGCAGATACTTGGGCACCCAGAGGTTCAAGAAATTCAAGAGTCAACTTGAGAAAGAAGAAGTATATTATTATGATGAGGGTGATTCCTTGCTAAGATAAACTAAAGCCGCTTTCTGCAGTACCATTATACTGAGGAAGCATGTTGTCTTCCATGCTGCTTTATCCTAGGACAGTGGTTCTCAACCTGTGGGTCGGGACCCCATTTGGGGTCGATCGACCATTTCATGGGGGTCACCAAGCAAGGCTGTCCGCCATTTTTTTTGTCCGCCATATTTTCCCCCCTTTTCCGGCGGGTGCCTTACCTCCCTTGGGCTGGGCCAGCTGGTGGTCGGCCTGCTCCATCTCTGCCGCTTGCGAGCTACGCCTTGGCCGGCGCAGGGGGCGGAACCACGCATGCACGGTGCTCCCGGGCAGGGAAAGTCCTCGACTTACGACCGGTTGGGTAGTCCTCGACTTACGACCGGTTTAGTCCTCGACTTACGACCGGTTTAGTCCTCAACTTACGACCGGTTTAGTCCTCGACTTACGACCAGTTGGGGTCACGGCATTAAAAAGGTTGAGAACCACTGTCCTAGGACATGAATGAAATGTTACCAGGACTATTCAAACTCACCAACAACTATCTTATGTGATAATATTATGGTCAGAATGTACCTTGAACAATATCCAATGCCTGGTAAGGAAGATGAAGGAACTCAGAACACAGCTCTTGTTATCAATCCTTCTAGTTAAGGCTCATGGTGAAATAAGAGAAAACAGGATTCTGGAATTCACAAATGACGTTGCAGATGATGCCACCAAGAAGGATTTGCATTCTGTGACAATCGGCTAAGAACTCCTTGGATAGAGCAGAGGCTACATCTTACAAAAATTGGGAAGAACATACTCAGTAGGCTCCTCTCCAGTCTCACAGGAAAGATGGCAAAGGCCCACAACCAAATATACAGCCAATAACTGGAGCCAAGAAAGCACAAAGGGAAAATAGAAAGCCAGGATGAAGAGTTCCAGAAACCAATAACCAGCCCAAAACTCAGTTGTTTCTACACTAATGCACAAAATACAGGCAATTAGAGATTCTAGTTTAGAAATAAAAATGTGAAGTGAAAAACATCACTCAAATTGTTGGGATGATAGTAATGGTTGATACACAGCCCTGGAAGGCTATAATTTATTTGAAAGTAACAGACCCTGCAGAAAAGATGGGATATTCCACTGTAGACGATGATTTATCAGCCTGAATCAATCCATTACAAGATGAAGGTCTCTTCATTGATGGCTGTAGATCATCATCTACCATACAATTCCAGTACAGGTTGATAGATATATGATTTTGGACATCCTTGTCTAGGACACAGAGAGAATGATTGTCTCAAAAGCACCCCAGTCCATGCTTTAGAGAGGACTAGAACTGGGTTTTCCTTTTGTTATATATATTAGTTTTATTCACATATAACATAAAATGTGAAAATACAAAAACAAATAGTAGGGGACAATAGTAGAAAAAGGGAAAACAAAGAAGTAGAACTGGATTTTCCTGATCATAGTCCAGCATCTTCATCACTATACTATACTGAGTCTCATGTGCTCATGTGCATACTCATTATGTGTGTGTGTGTGTGTGTGTGTGTGTGTGAGAGAGAGAGAGAGAGAGAGAGAGAGAGAGAGAGAGAGAGAGAGAGAGAGAGAGAGAGAGAGAGAGAGAGATTTGGGTAAGAATAAAAGAGTGATATCATTGTGAGGGTTTATTTTGGGTTACTTGGGCAAGCCGAACACACAGATAAAATAATTCTGCACCGGATGACCGGTCTTTGAGAAAGCTTGCAAGACTGATTCAATTAACCAGACATATGCTAGGAAACTAACTCTGCCCGGATCAAAAGTCCAACAAATTTTTGTTCTGTGCTACTGACAACCTTATTCAGCAGAAGGCAGAAGAAAGAATTTAAACAACATCTACAGGGATGAACTGAAAGAGGTGAAAGTTACTGGAATATTGTGGGAAACTCTGGTTTGTAATATGTAGCAATGGAGAAGAATCAGAGCTGCAGAGGAGCAGATTATAATGAACTCTGAGGCAAGATAGGTATCTTGAGGAAATTGCGTCAGATCTAAGAAAAATGTCCAGGAAAAGATAATCAAGGAGAGAAGCAACCTAGAACTAAGGAGAAACTTCCTGACAGTTAGAACAATTAATCAGTGCAACAACCTGCCTCCAGAAGCTGTGAATGCTCCAACACTGGAAGTTTTTAACATGACTCAGAAGGTGCATCCTCAAACAGTCATCACAAGGAAACATGGGAGAAATTTAAAGAGATGGGCTTGGATGCATTCAAAACTCTCTAAAATGCTGAAGAGGAAAAGGGACATGTAAAGTAAACGAAAAGTGGGAAATATCATCATCATGACATGGAAAGACTGGAACATAAACAATTAAATTACACTGCGGTCTCCACGAACTACAGTAATTCTTCCAGAAGGGCTAAAGCAAATGATGAGGAGAGGCTTCCAAGAGCAATAAAAGATTTCTTTGGGAATATTAGAAATAAAAGGAAAGACAAAACTGGTATAGGTCAATTGGGAGAAGAAAGCATTGTATGGGATGCTGGTGAATAGGCTGTTTCTCAACTTCGGTTTTGTACCTATCTTTTGTACCTATCTTTTTGACCCTAGTTGGTCAATATTTTGTCACAAGGGAATGGGGTAACTGTACAGTTATGACAGACCATGAAGAGGTTAAGAGAATAACTGTTTTAAATATATTGAGGTGTCCTGAGCCAGGTGGATTACAATGCAGAGTACTGAAGGAGGTAGAAGTATTGAGGGAAATGCCGCAGAGCTCTCTATGTTCAGCATTTTTATCAATGCCTTGGATGAGGAAATTAAGGGATTTTGTTAAGACTGCAGATAACACCAAACTGGGAGGGATAGCTAATCCTTCAGATGAAAAAAAAGGACACAAAATAACACTAACAATAACACTAACAATAAAAATAAAAATAAAGTTGGGAGGGACCTTGGAGGTCATCTAGTCCAACCCACTGCTCAGGCGGGAAACCCTATACCATTTCAGACAAATGCCTGT
This sequence comes from Protobothrops mucrosquamatus, assembly GCF_001527695.2. Classification (NCBI taxonomy): domain Eukaryota; kingdom Metazoa; phylum Chordata; class Lepidosauria; order Squamata; family Viperidae; genus Protobothrops; species Protobothrops mucrosquamatus. The sequence goes on from NW_015386425.1 coordinate 1,381,911, forward strand.
CCAGTCTCTTCTTAAAAACTTGCAGTGTTGGAGCATTCACAGCTTCTGGAGGCAGGTTAATTGTTCTGATTAATTGTTCTAACTATCAGGAAATTTCTTCTTAGTTCTAGGTTGCTTCTTGTTTTGGTTTGTTCCCATCCATTGCTTCTTGTCCTGCCTTCAGATGCTTTGGAGAATAGCTTAATTCCCTCTTCTTTGTGGCAACCCCTGAGATATTGGAACACTGCTATCATGTCACCCCTCATCCTTCTCTTCATTAAACTAGACATACCCAATTCCAGCAAACGTTCCTTATATGTTTTAGCCTCCAGTCCCCTGATCATCTTTGTTGCTCTTCTCTGTACTTTTTCTAGAGTCTCAACATCTTTTTTTATATTGTGCTGACCAAACCTGGATGCAGTATTCCAAGTGTGGCCTTATCAAGGCATTATAAAGTGGTATTAATGCTTCACGTGATCTTGATTCTATCCCTCTGTTAATATAACCCAGCACTGTGTTGGCTTTTTTTGGCAGCTGCAGCACACTGCTGGCTCATATTTAAGTGATTGTCCACTAGGGCTCCAAGATCCCTCTCACAGTTGCTACTATTGAGCGAGGTAACACCTATACTGTACCTGGGCATTTGGTTTTTCTTGCCTAAATGTAGAACCTTACTTTTTTCACCATTGAATTTCATTTTGTTAGATAGCGCCCAGTGTTCAAGTCTGTCAAGATCCTCCTGTATCTTAAGCCTATCTTCTAGAGTGTTGACTATAAATGATCTAGGCAGTTGTACGGTTGGCTGAAATAAACAGAATAGATGTAAAGTTCTGAACTTGGGTAGAAGGCAAAAATATAGGAAGGAAAAGACTTGTTTGGCAATGGTACACGCAAAAGAAATGTGGGAGTCTTTGTTCATCATGAGATAAATATACACTATACTATAGTAAATCGGCATAGAACACATGGGGGCACTGGATTGCTTTGAAAATCCCTTCCAATTCTATGTTTCTATAGCTTCAAACCCACCTTATGTTATAAATGTGAAGGACACCAAACAATTTCAGTTGTCCATATAAGACAAATTAATTTTTGGAGAAATTGATTCCGATGGTACCAAGCCAAATAGAGAGAGATTTCTTCCTCTTGATGGCATTCCCTGAAATAACAATGTGATCAGAGAGCATTCATAGCATTCCAGGAAACGCGGACAAAGGAAAGAAAATTCACAAAAAAGAGTCTGATATTGCTGCACCTCTGACTTTTAAAGGTTTTAAAAAACTGGATTTGATCCTGTGCATTTACCCCTCCCCACTTTTAAAAAAAGATGAATAGAAGTCTCCAGCTTCTGCAGAGATTGATTTTTAAGGCAGAATGAACCTAGTCAGACTTCTCTTGTAACTAACATTCACTCTGCTTTCAACAACTTCCACCAATCTGCTTAAATTCAGCTGGATTTTCTGTTTTAGATCCTGCATATCTCACTCTTCACATTGCTATAAACTGGGATGCTAGTCATATCTTTTCTGGAATAAGTAGAATCAATGGAATGGAAGCATGACAGGACTGTACTTTTTTATTTCTGAAATGGATTTTTTTCTTCCACCAGATCTGGTAAATTCATTAAGATGCCAGCTGTCTGCTCTGGGAGCCACCAAAAATGACTTTTAAAATTTCAGATGAAGCCAAGATTACTTTCCCCACCCAGCTCTCATGCAGAATAACATTTGGGTAAATGATACTCTTATTAACAAAAGTTCAAGAGTTCAAAGCATAAATTGTAAGCTTTAAAATTTATAATTACAACAGTATGTATATCTGAGTGCTGTTACCTAGCTCAGGTGGGTAATTATACATCTTTAATACTTAATTATGTTTCTTGGAAACATAATCACCTTGCTCTAACTACTTTATTTTGCAACATTTAGTGCACATATAATGTAAATTATGCATTTAATCAGAATGGTTCTAATTGGACCATTTTCAATTCCCTCCCCTAAATACTATTATTCATTAGCTGGGCCTCTAAAAACTCTGTGCACTATGATAATGTGATTCTCAAAATGTGTTTTCTCCAGAATTTAGCTCTACTCAAATGGGTTTTGTGAAGACAAAAGTACAGCTGTGTAATTAATTGTATTAAAAATACAAAATGAAATGAATCCACCAAAGTTCAACCCTAAAAACAGCCCTGCACTGCAAAAGACCAAGCAGTGTTGCTCAACCTTTGTAAATAAAGGGAGGCATAAATTAGTGGTGGATTAATGCAGTTTCACGGAGGACTAGCAGCATATGCATATTTTGAAAATGCAAAATTGGCTTGCCTGAGATGATAGCTAGTGCAATACGGAGAGCAAGATAAAGCTGGAAAGACCTGGGTTCTTTCAACTATGGTCATTCATTAGGTTGTTTAAGGTCTGTCTGTCTGTCTGTCTGTCTGTCTGTCTGTCTGTCTGTCTGTCTGTCTGTCTGTCTCTCTCTCTCTCTCTCTCTCCCTACCTACCTACCTACCTACCTACCTACCTACCTACCTACCTACCTACCTACCTACCTACCTACCTACCTACCTACCTACCTATCTATCTATCTATCTATCTATCTATCTATCTATCTATCTATCTATCTATCTATCTATCTTGATCATGCCACTCTGGGCAGCTTACAATAGTATAAAAGCATAAATATAAAAACATATAATGCAACATTCTTGAATTCTAAGATATTGTGACCAATTACCCAACTCTGATGTCTCTTTAAAAAGTCAGCATAACATGGTCAGTTTTTGCTACTATTCCTGTTACTTCCATGCTTTGGTAACTCCTCCATGTATCAAGTCAAGATACCTGATCTGAGGTTTCCTCTTCTTTTGGCAAGAAAAAGTTTATTATTAATTGTAGGGGTTTTATATACTTCCAAACAACAAGGATTCTGAGCAGTTTTTATCAAGATAAGTTGTTAAAATAAAGAATTTTTTGAAAGAATGGTTTTAGCAGAATGTCTCAGCAGATTCTGGAGAAATTAAAGTCCTCCCTCATTTGCAATTGAATGCAAATTTTCAGGCATTATAGATGCTGCTGATGGAGACTAGACCCATCCCTTTTCTCTGTCTCCTAGTTTCTTCATTCTTCATTTATCAGTGGATTTAGGGCTGGAAATGCTCTAAAGTACAGCATGTGAAATGAGGCACAGAGCTAACCTACCCTTTTCTTTTGTGTCTCTGAAAAAGCAGACCGAGTTAAAATGTTACTTGGTTCGGGTTAACAAGTTAATAGATCCAAAGCAAAAGGAACAGATGAGGAATGCAATGCATTTAGCCCATAATATCCTGCAACACTGCAGGATATTTAGTTCATAATATCCTGCAACACAGTCTGCAGGTTTTTTTTTAAATATATATATATAACATTCACAACAACAAGGAGCCAAGCAAAATTTAGAAAAAGGTTTCTAATAGGTCTGTAATCTCAGTGATCTAAATTACACAAACTAAAGTCCTAAACATAAAGGAACACTTAGCTTTCTTTGGTATGATCTCAACTATTCCAACATTTTTTGCTATGCATAATGACACCACAAGTTGTGCATTCTGTTTAATGTGACCCCCTGGTTTTGCTTTTCTAACTGAAAAACATTCCGCAAGTCAGCTTAACATTCTGGGTTTTGCACAAATATTATCCTCTGGTTACAAATCAATAAACCACCTGGATAATTTCACTAATGGCAGTTATTTTTATGTTTGCCCAGAATCCAAGCAACCTTTGCCAAGTTCCCAGTTCTGCCTCTTATTTTAACAGGCCACAACATTTTGAAAGTGGTGCTACTTCTGCAAAGTATGGGCATTTTCTGCCTTTTTTAAAAATAATACTGCAATGAAAATGCGAAGGGAGAATAAAACAATATAATACTAAATAATAATAGGTGGATGTGCTTTAACTGTGTGTGTGTGTTGGGGGGGGGGGGTTATAGGTGAGTATCCTGTAATAGGGTATAAATACTGCAGATGCTTTCTAACTTGGCTGAATATCAGCTCTATGCCTATTAAGTGAATATTCATGATTCTTTAGGAAGTGTTTTTGCATAGCATTTGCTCTGAAGGGTAGAGTTGGTACAGGAATCTTTCATTTGTGTTGAGCCAGGGGAGAAGCTTGTGCTGTTCTGTTCAAAGGTGAGTTTATTGTAGGGAAAATGGCTTTTTATTCTTTTCAGCCCAACAGAATGTAGGAAAGAAATTATGTAAATGAACTGAGGAGCTTATATTTTCGGTTTGCCAGTCAGTCGGTTGGCAGAGTAACTCTTCAAAAACTAAACAGAATGACATCAAAGTTGGTAGAGTAAGAGAAGCTGGCAAAAAAAAAGATGGAATATCAAAAGGATCTGCGTCCATCTTGGGGGCTACAGAAAAAAAAAACACAGCTCCAAAGAATCTGTTGAAGGAAAAGTCTTCATCATGGTTCAGTCCAAGATGGGAATAAACAACATGACAACTGCTTTAGAAAGAAGGTTGCAGTTTATTGAAAAGGAGAGCCAGACAGGAAGATGGCTCTGGAAAAAAGAGAGTGAGCACATGTAGGGAGTGGGTTTTTATACCTTCTTGAGCCTTTTGTTTGGAGTCGTTCCTGTGGCATGAACTTTGACCTGAGTCTAAGTGTGCCTTTCTGGTATTCTGATGGTGGTGGGTTAATCCTATTATGTCCCAAGTGTCATTTCCTGCTTCCCTGGGGCTGTGGCTGATGACTCTTAGATTTTTGGTGTTGATTCTAGGGATCTTTCTTCCTAATCCCAGTTTCCTGATTCCAGTCTTTCTGACAAGATTATCATCTGCAATTCTGCAGACTTGGTTTCTGCTTGGGACAGAGAGACCTGGGGGCAGGTTGGTTTCTGCTTTTAAAATCCTTTAGGGAAATATATTCTGCCCTTTTAATATTTCCTTCTCTGAGGGGCTGACTTCCCACAAATCCTTATATTCTCTCTCAATCACTCAGACGTTGACTTCTGGACCAAAAAATCCTGACTTGCCATCAAAAGGCTGGCTATTCAGCAGTGGAAACACAAATACGTGGCTCTGACTAGTCAGCACTTTGTAGAATGGATTAATACAGATCAACTATGGATGACTGTTATGAATGATGACCTCAGTTTATGATATATGTATGATAAATAGGTGTGTATGGATTTTTTTCAGCTTTCCCTCTCTTCCCTTGTAATTTTGGGTGTTCTTTACAATTTTGTATTTAATTAATTAATAAATAAAAACAAACTGGACAGTGGAAAACAAGAAGGGAAAGAATCCTGCAATCCTGCATTCCCTATGAGAAAAATTAGATGGGCAGCAACCTGAAATGCTGTTAACTGAGTGAGTCTAATCTTCTCACTGCCTTGCCAGTCATCAACCCAGAACTGAGCATATGCTGCCATCCCCCACAAGACTTCCTGGTGCACACAGCGACCCGAACAAATACAGATGCAACAGGAGGAGAAAACAGAAACAACGTGTTGTGTTATTTCACAGGAAATTTAGGCCTAGGAAATTTAGAAGCTGCATTAGTTGCTATTGCAGATGAGCCATGAAGGGACTGGGATGGGGAACTCTAATTCTCCTGGTCCTGCTGGAGCTTTCAGCAGCCTTTGACATCATAAAACAAGGTATATCTCAGAATGGGCTGTAAGGATTGAGAGTTGGAGGTTCTCTGGTCAGTTCCAGATAGAGGCAGCTGTGGGGAAAAGTCAAGCTTTTCATATCAGGGTGATTTGCTGTAGGAGATCTAATTGACATCCACATGTGACCAGGCTCTTTTCTGAATTAAGGTATCATCAGTGGGTCAGTGCTATATCCCTGTTCTGTGCCAATCAGGAGATGCAGTTGAAATGCTTTCCTGATGTTTGAAAGCTATTCAGGGCTCAATAAGAAGAATCAGAGTAGAATGAATGTTAGTACTACAATGGCTACAGATTCAGAAGCTGACTAATTCCACTGGAGAGCCATCTTGCATTCTCCCATGCAAAGCAGGTTTGCTATCTGGGTATCCTAGTGGATGCATGTTTTCTGCTGAAAGAGTAGATAGAGACTGTAACCAAGAGGGAGTTTGCACAACTCCACATTGAATAATAGCTATGGACATTCCTAGAATGGGAGGCTTTATTGATGGTCACTTATACCACTGTCATGTATTGCAGCTCATTCAAAATTGTTTCAAAATGCAGTAGCCTGAGTAGTAATGGTCACAACCTATTTGCTTCTGATACTTCTTCTGTGGACACTGATTGGATTTTAGGTGCAATTCAAGATGCTGTTTCTTTCAATCTTCATATAGTTTAGGGCATGAATATCATCATGACAATCAGCTTTGGGTGGAACCTACCTATCCAGTGAAGGTGTCTCAAGCTCTGTGCAGTTGGGCAAGGTGAGGGAAGCAAGAACTACATAGATTTTGGTAATTGATTTGTAATGCTAATTTGGGGATAAATACAGATTCTTGGAAACTCATTTAGAGCAGTTCCTTATGGGAGAGGCTCTGAATGATTCCTTCCCAGGTTTTTTACTTCCTAAACTGAGTTGCTGTTTACAAGATAAGCTACTATCCAACTCCCCCTTTGTCTATGTATTTCTAATTTCCCTTCCATAAGTTCCCCAGCCTACCCACAATCTCTTACATGTGTCAGAGTTTGACAATTACCCAATAATGCCAGGTGCCAATGATGGTCTTGACAATGAAAAGATAAAAGCATTTCTGATAATATTGCAGTTTGATTAATTCTTGAAAAACCACTAGAAGCAGCTAGATATAATTCATTGTATTTTAATGTAACTTCCTAATAGTGTCCATGTTAACAGTGTTTAGGAATACTGTAAGTTATCAAGACTGTTTAATTACTAAGTTCGCAATTAATAGCTGATTGGTTAGGGCCAAGATGTTCTGTTGATATTAAAATAAGATAGAGTTCTCCTTTTAAACAAAGCACTACCAACAAAATGCAGTTAATACTTGGCACATGTTATTTTTTCACTACCCTCTGTACAAAACCTTGCTTTGAGCAAGTAATTTATTAAAGGGGAGCATCCATGTATCCTTATACCTTCCATTTTGAGCAAAATATCCAGCTTGACCTTGATGGAATTAATCATGACTCCTGGGAAAAGCTTGGTTGTATAATATTTGTGTAAAAATGTCAAATATGTTGCTATTTAAGTCTGAAAAACTTAAAAGCATCAAAGAGGCCAACCTATCATTAGACAGAATGCAACAACTGCCTTAGGGGCCCACTTTTCTGTGCAAAAACATAACAAATTACAAGTTATTCAGTTTGCATTATTATTACTATTATCATTATTATATTGAATAAAGGTGAAGAGAATGGGAATTTCATGTGTCAAAGAATTTAGCCTCTTGATTTTGGGTTTTGTAATTGTTAGTCTGCATCAGACAGGAAGATTTAAAAGATTTTTTTTTAAAAGGACATTTAGTATTTATTCTAAAGTGGATTGTGAGGACTCACTAGAGACTTTTCTTCCTATACCATCTTCAGCTCTTCTTACTCGAGAACATTTATTGATATCCAATTGGACAAGTGGCCAATTGTAATTTGGAATATGTAGATGGACCCATTTTGTCAGTCTAACAGATTTAGACCAAGTCAGTGTTTCAAGGGAGTACAGAATCACGTAGTACAGGCTAAAGATGTAATACTCTTTCCTCCAATTCTGATCCACAGTAACAATTCTTTGATTATAATTTGAGTGAGCCCAATGAGGTCTCCTAGCTGAGAACTGAAACTGTTTTTCCCAACCTTATTCTAACTGTTGATACAATGCAGAACATAGGAATGGCCCATTATAATCAAACTTTTTCAATGGAATAAAACCTTAACCATGTATACTCAGTTACACATTATCTCTAACCCACGTGCCCACCGAATTATATAATCATCACTTTTTTGTTCACTTGTCCTTGAAAGTACCATTTCTCTGCTGGTTAGAATTGATTTCTTAGGCCAAAGATGGCCAACCCAAAGGTGTGGACAGAGAAATCAGGTGGATAACTTCTCTAAATTTCCCAGTGAAAGAATAAACTATACAAGCATTTTCCAAGGGCAGAATTCCCACGTATGACTGGAGGACCAGTATTGAAACCAACCAGGAAGACAAGTTCCATGATCATGGTTTACCTAGTAATTTCATTTAAGAGTAGGAAGCCAGGAAGGCTGCAGACCACTGGACAATGATAAACATGAGACTCACAGACATGAATAAGCACAAGAATATCAGACTCTAGTGATGAAGATGCCTCCTTTGAAAACAAGCTTTCATTAGTTTTCATGAAAATGAATAAAGACTGCTAGGAAAAAGTTCAGGATACGTTTTCTATCCAGCATTAATAGATATACACAGGATAATTTATTATAGTATGCTAGAGGTGCCTTTTACTTGCATCCTCGTAGTTATATCCAGCTGTTTTGGCACAGACTGTTGGCTAGAAGTCAAAATGAGATTGCGTTATTTTTTTTCTAAATTAAGCTTCAATTTCTCAGACAAAATCAGACAGCCACTTTAATAATGGAAGAGCTGCTTTCTGTTCACTATATTGAACAGGAGACACCCAACTTGAGGCAACCTAACCCTGAACTATACTTTCACATGCTGAGAAATAAATCTGGTATGAACCTGTAGGATACGAGAAATTAAAGCTGGCCACGGATGGAAACTCCTGTAGAAGAAAGCTTCACAATGTTAAACTAATCATTCAAATTTACTTTGGGAAATCACCATGATGTTTTGCCCCAGATTATATCACTGCCTATATGGGAGACTGATAAGAAGGAAAACCTTGGCATACCTCTGAGTAGAATAGCTACAGTATAAATTACTAAGTGAGAAGCTCAGCTCCCAGCAATTTGGTAATCTATAAACTATAAAGAGATAATGTATACATTTTAAACTATGGAAAGTGTGCTCTTATGTACAGTTGAAATGAACATAATCATATAATCATTCTATAAATGTTAACACAGGCGCCACATTTTCCAAGACAGATAATAAATGTAATTATTGAAAAATGTCTGAAGACATTCCAGTCTGGCTGATGTGAAACTGAGCAAATGGTTGCATGCTTTGTATATTACAATAATCCTTTTACCATAATGAGGACTTGCTCTAAGAGAGGATTTTATACCACTCGGATGGTAAAGCTACATTTTAGTCCTCTAAAGTAAGATAATATGACCAACTAGATGCCCCATATAAATAACTTTGAACCATAAACAGTTCACACTCTAGATGCCTCTAGTTATTAAAAGGGATGCTATCTGGAGCTGTATCCAACTATATGCAAGCTGCAGAGCCCAAGAGAGGTTAACTGAAAATGTGATGACAGCCAAATCTTTTTATGTGCAAATTTGAAAAAAACGACAAGTGATAAAATTCTTTGGCCTAGAAATGTGGCCTTAGGATTTGTGGTTGTTTTCAGTGAGGTTTATACATTAATTTTGGAATTAATTAGAATGTGTGTTGACTTATGGGAGCATAGAACACCCTGTCAAATTGGCAACTCTGGTATAAAAAAATTAAGAAGATGGAAAGTCAATGTGATTTTAAACTGCAGAGGGAGAAGAAGAGTTTCTAATAAATGCCTGTAGCATGTCTGAAGTCCTAGGATTAAATTAGACTTTACTCACTGAGTTTGGTCCTTCCTTCAAAGTGGTTAGCTCCCACAGACTTAAAGGTTACTTTCTTCTCATTTGTCTCAATAAGATCACCGAGTTCATTAAGGCTATCCTTTGAGCATTGATTGGTTCTAAACTTGTATAGTACTAAATGCTGGAGATATCTAATGTATTTTCCCACGAGGAAGATGATAGTTCTCTATGCCCCAAATAGGGGCAGAGGGAAACTCTCCCCCTAATAAAAGCTGGATGTTTTCTTGTAAATGCTGTAATTGAAGAAGAGCTTTTGAGAGTTTGAACCTTGGGAAAATGCAATGTAAAAGGAGAAGGGAGAAGGAAGAAACCATGGTGTTTCAAAGGCATAAGAACAAACACACTTTCCTTGCCTTCTATATATCATCTTGCACATCTAACAGATAGCTTTTAGCAATAGACAGCAACTATATGGAGCTTCTCCCCAGTGAGATCAGGATCAAGATCTGCAATTGAGGAATGAAAGCAGAGAAACTTTGAGTCCTAAGCATATCTGCTGAACTTCTGCAGAGTGAGATATGGGTTGATGGGAAAAGGAGGAGGCCAAAAAGGAAGGAGAAAAATGGCTGTAGTTTTGGGGGGCCCTTGATATTTGCAGCCTCTGTCTGGTCTAGAGTTGCTGAATAATTTTGAAAGGAGCGGAGTTGTTTTAAAGGAAGGTAGTTGATGCACAGCAACATTTCTTTTTGTCTAGCTATCATCTGTTCTCAGTGTATTTGGCAAATTTCTAAAGAATTGCATGAACCCTGAAAAACTGGACACGCAGAGATAATAATTACAGGGAAGTAAATTCTGTGAGCAGTAATGGATTCTGGTGACATTTTCAACCCCCAAGAATTCTGTCCTCTGCTGTCAATACATTTCCTGTGAGGAAGGCTATCGGGGACTAGCAGCCTTACTTGCACTGAGACAGCATCCCTGAAATTGCCTGCAAATGCAGGTCTCTTTTTCCTTCTGCTAAAGACTTTGATTTTCCTGGTAAGATTGGGCCCCTCTTTTGTGGTCCCTATTGTGTTCTTTTCCACAGCATAAAGCCTATTTTAGGTACACAGCACACAGAACAAGAGAAATAATTAAGACCTTAAAGTACTGTGGGAAGTCAGAGCCCCCTCCCCAGAGAAGGAAATATTAAAAGGGGCAGAAAATATATTTTTCCTCAAAGGGATTTTTTAAAAGCAAACCAACCCTGGCCTCAAATCTCTTTGCCCCAAGCAGGAGCCAGCACTATACAAATGCAGATGTAAAACCATCAGAAAGTTGGAGTCAGAGAACTCAAGAAGACAAAGAGAAAATCTGCATACCTCATCCAAACTCTAAGTCATTAGCCCAGCCCCAGGGAAGCAAGATATGACTTTTAGAACATAATATGACTAACCCATTACCATCAAGTATACCAGAGAGGCACACCTAGGCTCAGGTCAGAATAAGTGACACAGGAAATAGCCTCAAAGTTCATGCCACAGGAACAGGAAACTTCCAAACAAAAGGCTAGAGAGGGTATAAAAACCCCTTGCCCATGTGCTCAGCCCTTCTCTCCTCTGCTCTTTCCTGCAAGAACCATCTTTCTGCTTCTTCAATAAACTGTAACCATCTTCCCAAAGCAGTCGCCATGTTGCTTATTTATTCCCGGCTTGGATGAACCAGGATGAAGACTTACTTCTAACAGTACCTTATAAAGTTTTCTCCTCCCTTTTCTGAACTCACATTAAAAACCCAAAGGTGCTTTTTTTCCCCAAAGGCAACTGGACTTTCATGTTTTTCTTCTTCTTTGAAAATGTTTTGCTTCTCATCCAACAAGCTTCTTCAGTTCTGAACTGAAGAGGTTTCTTGGATGAGAAGTAAATAAAGGAAAAATCCCAAAAAATCCAGTTGCCTTTTGGAAAAAGCACCTTTGGTACAACCACGACCTGAATGATTGAGAATTTCCATAGTCACCATAAAAACACAAAACAGGGAACAAATTGTACTTTGATAATAATAAACTGCTGATTAAAAATAAATAAATAACAGGTAACAACTCCCCAAATACATCTGAAAAAAAATATTAATACCTATAATTGCTAAGATTTAAAGTTTATTTTCTGTTAAAGCATACTTTAAACAACATTCTGGAAAAATATTAATAAGGAAACAAACCTATCTTTTCCTAATTAAAAAAGACCTTATTTAAAGAGTGAAATCTTAGTATACGAGGAAAGTCTAATGAGTTCACATGAACGATTCACTAAAATAATTCAGTGTTTTAAGCCTATTGGATAAAGCAAAATAAAGAAATAGCTTCTACATGCTGAGAAGCAGAAGAAATAGGACATCAAATGTGTTTTGATTCTCTTCCTAAAGTCACAAGTAGTACAATGAGATACTAATTAGCAAAGCATATTGCTTTAACCTGGTTTACCACTACTTCCTGCAGATATTTTAAACAGGTATTCAGAGACCTGCATTTAAGATCTCTGTTTACTATAGCAGTCAGGCATACCCATCTTCTATATAGATAGTCCTTGACTTATGACTGTAATTGAGCCTGGAATTACGATCATAAATTGTAATCATTAAGCAAGTTACCATGTGACTGCACCTGGTTTTACAAACTTTCTTGTGGCAGCAATTAAGCAAATGCCATGGTTGTTAAGAGATCATGGTGGTCATTAAGCAGGTCCATTATGTCCAATGGACAATTTTGTTAGAAACCAAAGATAAATGCCAGAAACCTGGGGAAAAAACCACCAAAAATCTTGGTCATGTGATAGCAATATGCTGCAAACAACTATAAATGTGGGCTGATTGCCAAGTGCCTCAAATGAGACCACAGTATGTATGTGTATGTGTGTGTGTGCTATTTAGCAATAATAATAATAATAATAATAATAATAATAATAATAATAATAATAATAATAATAGTAAAGCTGGAAGGGACCTTGGAGGTCATCTAGTCCAACCCCCTGCTCAGGCAGGAAACCCTATACCATTTTGGACAAATGGCTGTCCAGTCTCTTCTTAAAAACCTCTAGTGTTGGAGCATTCACCGCTTCTGGAGGCAGGTTGTTCCACTGGTTAATTGTTCTAACTGTCAGGAAGTTTCTCCTTAGTTCTAGGTTGCTTCTCTCCTTGACTAGTTTCCACCCGTTGCTTCTTGTCTTGCCTTCAGGCACTTTGGAAAATAGCTTGACTCCCTCTTTTTTATGGCAGCCCCTGAGATATTGGAACACTGCTATCATGTCCCCCCTCGTCCTTCTCTTCATTAAACTAGACATACCCAATTCCAGCAGCTGTTCCTTATATGCTTTAGCCTCCAGTCCCCTAATCATCTTTGTTGCTCTTCTCTGTACTCTTTCTAGAGTCTCAACATCTTTTTTACATCGCGGTGACCAAAACTGGATGCAGTATTCCACGTGTGGCCTTACCATTTCTGTTCCTCTTTCTGTAATCAAAGCATAAAGCCTACTTTACCTAGACTGATCATTTGGATCTGAAGTTGGCTCGTTTCCATTTTAGTTTTTAACGGAAAGCCTAGCTTATCCAGAGACTTTCCTGTTCAGTTATCTCTTGTTTATATTCCTCTAATTAACATAGTGTCTTCATTTTGCTACCCTACTTCCCATTTTCCTACATGTTATATTGTTCTGCATTTATGGCCTTCCTTGCTTTTGCTATCATTCATTTTGAGATTATTTAAAGGGCTTGCTGCATCAATGTCATTCTTTACCAGTGACAAGAAAATTATGGAAAATGCTGCACAGGCAATTATGGTTAGGTCCTTGACAGTAAAAAAAAAATGACACAGTTAAATGTGCAACATACCATAGACTGCAGTTCTTGAAATTTCACTGTTTCCTGAGTAACACAGGTGTCAAACATTTTGCTCAAGCTGTTAAGAGTCTGTCCGCCCACTAAGCATATTGTTCCTGTTCATACAGTACATATAATCCAAGTCACTAACTTCTTAAGTTCACGTAATTGGATCAGAAGAGCCAGTATTGTTAAGATGTTGGTCTTGAACTAGGGAGGCCCAGGATCAAGTGCAACCTAATGGGTGACTTTGAGTAAGTCATTCCTTTTCCTCCTATCCTATTTTAGAGTGTTTTTGTTGTTGGATTACAGTTAAACTAGACTTCTCCCATCCTATTTATCTATATGATTTTGAGTTTCTAAGACAAGGCAGGAGAGAAATGCTATTTGAACAAAACGTGCCATTTGGGGAATATCAAATTCTACCCACTTATTTCACGATGCACTAGGAGATAACTGGTGTCAGGGGAAAAACTTGTTAAAGAGAAACAAGGGACAACACACCACAAACAACTCACTTTAGGATCCAGAGGTTTATTGGAATTTAGAACACATAGCAAATAAATACATTACCAAAACCCATTTCAATGAGGACCAACTGCACAAGCAGTCAAAAGGGATAGCTTGTGACCAGTTGGCCCCAACCCCTTTTCAGTGCCACTCTTTTTATACCTTAAAACAGTGGTTCTCAACCTTTTTAATGCCGCGACCCCAACCAGTCGTAAGTCGAGGACTAAACCGGTCGTAAGTCGAGGACTAAACCGGTCGTAAGTCGAGGACTAAACTGGTCGTAAGTCGAGGACTACCCAACCGGTCGTAAGTCGAGGACTTTCCCTGCCCGGGAGCACTGTGCATGCGTGGTTCTGCCCCCTGCGCCGGCCGAGGCGTAGCTGGCAAGCGGCAGAGACGGAGCAGGCCGACCACCAGCTGGCCCAGCCCAAGGGAGGTAAGGCACCCGCTGGAAAAGGGGAAAAAATGGTGGACAAAAAAAATGGCGGACAGCCTTGCTTGGTGACCCCCGTGAAATGGTCGATCGACCCCAAATGGGGTCCCGACCCACAGGTTGAGAACCACTGCCTTAAAACCACAAACACATGACTCCTAAAATTTCCATTGCAACTAAATCAGTTCCTTGTTCTTCCCTCTGATCACATCTTTCCTTATAACCGTTATAACACATCATTGCCAAACTAGCGTGCCATTGCAAAAACACTTCCTCAATTCCCATGCTTTCAAGTTTCGTGTTCTAATTATATAAAAAATATGCAATCTTGCAAAAGCATAATATTGAGCAAAAGGCATAGGGCAGAAGAGTAGGCATAAGGTCTTAACTAAATCAATATGCTTGATAACATTATTAGTCATAAAGGGGCTCCAGCAGATACAAACAGATATTAATAAAATTATTTTTCTCACACTGGTTAGGTTTCTAATATCAATTGTTTCCCAATTGTTCAAGAAGGCAACCATGGATGTACAATAGAAGAAAAAGGGAAGGAGAAAGGGAATGGGAAGAAAAATAGGTAATGCTTTAAAATGTTTATTCATACAAAAACTAGTACAAGATATAGGTCCTTAGTAGGGAGTGTCTTTATGTTGGATTGTCCTTAATATATAGAAAAAAAGTAGTGGTGATTTTATAAAATTGACCCTAGACTACTCATAGGTATATTTGTGTTAGTAGTTTCACTGCAAGTGGTCCTCAGTTAACAACCCACAATCCTTACTTTATGACATTAATCGGGGAGTGCTGGAAGGCCACTAAGTGACTGCTGCCATCATTAAGTGGCACGGTTACATCACATCCCATTCTGTGACTGCATCACTAAACAACAGGCAGTCTAGTTCCAATTACACTTGTACCACAGCACTACCTGTAGCATTAGAAAATATAATGTTGAATGATCTCTCCTTTTTAAAAATACTTTCAGTGTGTAGAAATCTTCACTCATGCATTAAAATTGCTTTTGCTGCCTTTGCTTGCTTTCCTTTGCCCCTCATGTCATCATAGTTCATGATTCTTGATTAGAGAATATCTATGAGTTAATCCACAGAATAGAGAAAAGCAGCTGCCAAGAATGATGTAGCAATTATCAATAGAAACTACTGCATAAATAGGATTTTAAAGTCTCACTGTCAAAGCACTTGGGAGGGGGGGGCGGGCGGCATAGACAGTTCCCTTCTGAAAATTCAATATATTTCCACTGTTTTAAAATCCCAAACTAAACATCACCATCCATCTTCTAAAAATACTTTAGTGAAGAATTTTAGTTTCAATATGAGAAGACAGCTTCATTATTTAGACTAAATAAAATATTTGGGCCGGAATGTACACATGTATGTATTTCCATGACTGATAGAGACTTCCGTCTCACAGCAATGATCCTGGGTGGCGTACAGAGATTAAAACCACTAAAATTATCATCCTATTATAATATGCAGAATGCAATAGCCCGCATGGTTTTCTCCAGACCCCGGTCTGCACATGTGACACCTCTCCTGCAGGAGCTGCATTGGTTGCCGATTTGCTTCCAGGTGCAATTCAAGGTGCTGAATTAAAGCCCTTCATGGCTTGGGACCAGGTTATCTGAGGGACTGTCTCTTGCCAGTCACATCCACCCGACCCACTAGAGCGGGGAGGCAAGGAATGTTGCGGGTCCCATCCCCTAAGGAGATGCATCTGGTGAGACCCAGGAGAAGGGCCTTCTCCATGGTAGCTCCCTCTCTCTGGAACATCATTCCCTCAGAGATTAGACTGGCCTCCACTCAAAGACTCTTTCGGAAGGTGCTAAAGACCTGGTTCTGCCAGTGGGCCTGGGGAACCCAGAACAGGATAGAGCCCATCAAATGGCTAGTATGTTGCGTGTTCTCACTGTGGTTAGGGTTAGGGTTATTATATTATTTTATTATTTTTCCTCTTGTTTTTTTATAGGGTGTTTTTCTATTTATGTAAGCCGCCTTGAGTCGCCATGTGCAAGTAGACGGCAATAGAAATTTTCTAAATAAATAAGATGATTTGGGAATCTGTTCTTGATGGGGTTGGGGGGGATGACAGATTAGTGAAATATTTGATTCAATTACATTATCTGTTGGACACTGTATACAGTGATATGTGCAGTGCTTTTTGTTATTTTATCATCTTGGGGGGAGTTGTTAGAATTGTTGGGTTGTTCATTAAGTATCAATAGATAGAAATACTGGGCTTCCGGTTTGCGATCGCAGCGCCGGCGGACGTTCGAGGAGAGTGCTCTCTCCACTGTCTGATTTCCTTCTGTCGGAAGACCCTGGAAAGGGTCGAAAGTCGCCCTGGAGAGGCGACCACCGCTGAGAAGGACCCTTGATAGATCGCGGAAGGGTGGCAGCCCTTCCGTTTGATCCGAGACAGCTCCTTTGGGCTGATGAAGAAAAGATCAGCCATTAACAGATTCAAATAATTAGGCCAACAATCTAATGACTATGAAGGGATTAGCTTCCTTGAAAAGTTGATAACTGGATGGTCTCCCTTGATTCAAATGATATATGCAGGAATGAAGGGAGATCCTTCTGAGGAGTTAAAGGCACTGCTATGGAAGCCTGTTTGGCACAAAAGGAAGGCCAGAGTTAGACTTAGAAAATGGGGTTTTTTATGTTATCTTTAATGGAAGAGCCTAAAATTTCACTTAATGTGCTAAGGAGATTTTAAAAGACATTACCGTATTTATTCGAGTATAACGCGCAAAATTTTCTACCCAAAAAAGGAATCAAAGTTTGGGTGCGCGTTATACTCGAGGTATCTCCTCTGGGCTCCCGGCGGGTTCGTGGTGACGGGCTCCAGAAAGGTAGGCAGCGGCGCGGAGAAGCGAGGGGAGGGGGGGGGG
>NW_015386425.1:1399427-1430197 GCF_001527695.2 Protobothrops mucrosquamatus
CGAGGGCGAAGAAAAAAAAACGTCCCCTCGTCGCGTACAGGGGGCGGCCCAAACTGGCGAGATGCACTTCCCTTTCCTGTTAGATGGCAACTCAGGGTATGAGGAGAAAACGTTCTGCATATGACGCTTCATTTTTAATCGAAAATTAGGGGTGCGCGTTATACACGTGTGCGCGTTATACTCGAATAAATACGGTAATTGATTTAATATTTAAAATTTAGACCTATAAGGGTCTAAATTTTAATAAAAATTTAGACCCTTATAAGGGTCTAAATTCTAATAAAAATTTAGACCTATAAGGGTCTAAATTCTAATAAAAATTAGTTACTAGAATAATAGTTTTGAATTATAATATAGAAGATGGATTCAGATGATAAAGGTTATTTTATTAGTAAGTGATGATATTAGGATGAGAAGTAGAATATGATGGTGAAATAAAGTAAGAATTTATCTGAATAAATAATAAGTGTATTTTAGATATGATAACTATTTTGTAATGAACTAAGGGAACCATGGACTATCCAAAACCTAAATACTATGGACATTAAGCCAACTGGAATACTGTAACTGAAATCAGATAAAAGTTAAAAACAGGATATGGAGGCATATAAGTCAAATGATATTGATAAATGTTTCAATTGATTGAGTTATAACTAGCAATGTATTAATTTGAATGTGTACTCATTCTTTCTACTAGTGTAACCTGGTACAAGACTCCAATTATCAGCTATATTTTCCCCTCCTCTTTTTTGGTGATGACCTCAAAGGATGGCTGTGATCTTTTATATCTTCAATGGCTTAATAAAGGTATTACTTCTATGTTTGTTTTCCTTTTGGGCAATCTAACTCAAATAAGTCAAATTGAGTTCAATCAGATGTACGTCCAAGCAAATGGAGATTTAATGAGGTAGATACATTGTGTGTTTCATCTAATACTCTCCTCTAGCCTTTCTGTGATTTAGAATAATAAAAACATAATCTTTTAATTGTAGAATGCTTTTTGTAACTGGTTTTTTTTAATGATTTTGTTGTACACTGCCCAGAGTCATGTTTGACAGATGGATGGCATATAAATATCAAAAACTGATATTTTGGGGGGACTGAAATCTGAATTAAATATCCTGAGCAGACATTAGTGAGAAGCTGTGTGTGTGTGTGTGTGTGTGTGTGTGCGTGCGCGCGTGCGCTAATGTGTAAAGGCTGTTAGGGCTGTGATGGAATAAAAAAGAGTCTTCATTAGCTATACCATCTACCAAAAAAAGGTGATATTTCATAAATGATTTGGGGAAAGGGCTTCATCCTTCACTTGCATGCAAATACAGCACTTGTCTACTATTTGTCAAAATAGCCTCGTTATTTTTTTTCAAGCTTCTGCATTAGCCTGAAAAATTATGCAGCTTCTTTAATAAATCAATTTATTGAAGCAACTTCTTTTTTCGGGGGAGGAGGACTTGTCTAGACACCTGACAAAATATGTCACTGTTTTAATGAACTGAAGAAAGGACAGTTTCATATGGGGCTTGGAACACTTTTCCAAATCATTTTGAAATCAAATGCAGCCATAATTGAAAACAATTTTTTCTTACATACAGTTGTTTATAAAAAAAGGTTGCCTGCAAGGCAAAAGTTCTAAAGTATCTGTAACACTTAAGAGCTGTGGGTCAACAGAAGCAATTGAGTGCATGTTATATTTTCTTTTTAATTGAAGATACTAATTATATTGGATATTATTGGGTATTTCTATTTATTTTTTTAAACAAGTTTTATTAATTTTCCAATTTTACAAAGCTCCAGGTATTAAGGAAGCAACATGGTGGTTGGGTAATCCATAGTCTAATAACAAGCTCTTTCATACATATGTCAGGTTACATCATCAAAAATTTCCTCTCTGTTTCCCTTGGTTATTATTGTTGTTAATTGCGAAGTCGTGTCCGACCCATCGCGATCCCATGGACAACGTTCCTCCAGGTCTTCCTGTACCATCTTCTGGAGTCCATTTAAACAAAAGAGCAAAATGTTTAAGAAACACTACCTTAAACAAGGGAATTAAGATCAAATGAATAGTCTTTACAGTTGTTGGATATAATGATACTGAAAATTTGGCAACAGATTCCAAATTTAGCAATTGTGTTCAGTAGGAACTCAGAGATGTCTCAGAGGGCATACATTATACATTATGCTAAACTTCATTGGCTCCTTATGATTTGAGTCACATACAAAGTGTTGGGATCTCCTATCTGAGATGGTAAAGCTTCCCAGGAGCTCTATTTAGCACATAAGTTAAAGGTAAAGGTTTCCTTTGTCCAGTCATGTCCAACTCTAAGGGGTGGTGCTCATTTTTTGATCGAGGGAGCCAGCATTGTCTGAATACATTTCCATGGTCCTGTGGCTGGCTTGACTGTATGCTGAGGCACATGGAATGCTGTACCTTCCCACTGAAGTGGTACCTATTTATCTATTTGCATTTGCCAGCTTTCAAACTGTTAGTTGGACAAGAGCTGGGGCAAGTAACAGGAACTCACCCCATCATGCAACGCTCAGGTTTTGAACCTGGGCAGCTGACTTTCCAGCTGACAAGCCTAGTGTCAACTAGTGAACTTAAAATGAAGGAATCTTCAAGACTTTGAAGCACCATAAACGATAAACTTCATTGGATACACATCTCGGAACTGAAGAAGCAAAACCAGCTCTGGTTTTGCTATGCAAAAATCTGCCTAGTTAACAATAGCTTTGTCAACGCTGTAAACATTGGATGTTTCTGCTCTGACAACTGATGAAAATTGCAGCCATTTTCTCTCTTTGCTTTTAACATGCTTTTTTTCCTATTTAGAAATCAGGTGCAGAACAAGGGGTTGGGATGAATGCTTGAGCTCAGCTAGCCATAATAATAAATGCTGCTTTGTGGGAACCCAAGGTCAAATTGATAACGTTTTGGCAGGCTGAGGAGCTGGGGAGAAAGCCCGCATTTCAGACTAATTGGAGAGTGTAATTTATGATTGTTGTTGGGGGTGGGAATTGCAATTTGTTACTTTGTATCCGGGGGAAGGAAAATTAGTTTTGGGTTCAACTATGCAGTGCCGATACTATGTTTCCTGAATAAAATGTTCTTTAAGGAAGAATCCTTGCCTTGAAGTTCTTTTGATGGGTTTCATCTATTGGAACCATGACACGTTTCCATTAACCCCCACCCACTGGGTGTTCACATTGCCCAATCATATGTCTTTGGTTTGTTATGAGAATGGTTCATCTGCATTAGTGGCCTTGGCATTCTTATAGGCTCTCAGTCTGTGAATGGCTTCTTAGACTCCTGCTTCCTCCCCATACTTTCTACCCCTCTCCCCTGTTTCTATGGCAAGTTGAGTAGCAATAGAAGTTAGCAGGCATCTTAGCAATTCAACCTTAACACCTAGCATCTTAACCATTGAGCCATCGTGCCCCATATTCAGCACATAAGGACCTATTCATAGTGCCCTGGAAGGATATATATATTGAATCAGTGCAAGTTAGGGCTTTTTAATGGCTTGCTCCTCCCTCCCACCCACCCACCCCAGCAGTGTTGCCAGTTCCTTTCCTGGCATGTTTTAAGAATATCCTCAAAATGTATTTCTGTACTCCAGGCTACTGAAGCTACGCTTTAATCTGCTGTTGGGCTTTATGCTGACACTATCTATTCTGGGTTGCTTTTGCTTTATTTATGATTTGATGATGTGATGCCATGTTGTTTTATGTTTTGCTGTTGCTTTATAATACTGTTATTTTATTTTATTTTATTTTATATGTATTCTTTGATGGTTATTTATTGGAATCCTTAACTGCTGCAGGCTGCCTTTGCTGGGAGTATTGGAGTATAAGAATGAGCCAGATAAATAAATTGATTTTAGTTCTATGTTCAAAGGCTCTTTTCTGGCAGGCTGCATTAGAGTTTCATACCATTCCATTTTCCTCTCTATTTTGACCTCTGGGTATCTGTCAAGAGGTCACTCCTTAGGTAGAGAAATCTAACTGATATATGGAGCTAGCTCTTTTGATCCAAAAGCACTGCATTAAATGTCATAATTCTGCTAACATGGTCATGGAAAAGATATTGTGCATTGGCAGAAGCATGGCACATCGTTAAGGCCTAAGAGCTGATTAACAAACTATTACCATGTACTTCCATTCTCTATGGAGGCGCCAGTCATTTGCACTTTCAAGAAAACGTGTGTCTCATTCTTTCTGAGCCTGTTGAAGTAGATTGCTTAATGCACAACTGTTCTAAAGATTTCACTTTTCAATTGCCTTTTTATTTTTATTCAAATTATTTTAGTTTCATTCGATTAAATAAAAAAAACCATAAATGACTCGCTTTGACCAAACTCTATCTGATTCTCGAGGGCTGACATGCCAGAACACCATGAAATTGGCAGTTAATACTAAAGCTTTAATACGGGGGTCTTCAAACTTGGCTCTTTTATGACTTGTGGACTTCAACTCCCAGAATTCCTCAGCCAGCGTGTTTGAAGACCCCTGCTTTAATAGATGTGCACCACAATAAGTAATGAAGTCGTATGAAGTCATCCTGCATGCTCTGTTCACGTACATTTGGAAGGGGAGACTTTCAGAGCTTGTTTCTTATAGAAAGGAAGGGCTAGTAAAGATATCCCATATTGTCCTGTTTACTGCATTACAAAGAATCAGGGTCATCTTGAATTTCTAATGGTATCTACTCTCTACTCTGCAGAGTTTGAATAGCAGCAATTAAGCATTGGACTAAACTTAATTGGGTTCCATCTGGGCTCCTGGACTTCACTTTATGATAATTTCCAATCCAGCTGGAAGAACACCTGCATCCACAAAGATAACATCTTGTGGCCTACTTACAGCTAATTTATATATATTAAATAGGGCCCTAGACTGATTGCACATTGCTGCCTGGATTTAGAACTGCATGTTAGAGTCCTGTTAGGGGACATGTCTTCAGATAAGGCAGCTGGGGAGAAAGTGGACTCAAAAGCACCAAATGCCACCAGTCCTATCACTGGAGAATCCAGCAATGCTGGAGCCTATGACACCCCCTCCCCCAACTCTGTTTTTGACAAAGCCAACAAGAACTTCTTGCACATACTCACTGACATTAACCCAAACTCAGAAGTTGAAAAACTTAGTAATTGGCAGAAGATCTAGGATCAGAGAGACGAACTTTACAGATTGTGAGATGCTAGCCAAAAGGCACATGAGGATGTTCAGGACAGCAGATATTGCAGCTACTGTTTGATCAGTTTCAGCTGTGCACCAGGTAGAGGCTTAGTTTGGCTTATTTATTGTTCTCACCCACTCTGGACAGTACTGGGAATATCTAAAACTTAATCCTTATCTATAAAAAGCTTGCCTTGTCGGGTTTTGGCCCTTAGATTTTTAACTCACCTTTCTCTTGCATCTCCTTTGAGTTTGTTGCCTGACTGATAGTTTATGAGTCTAGATCTGAGGCTTGCCTATTGGATCATGAACACAATCTGTCCTCAGAGGTATTACGAATGGACTTTTTTCAAAAGATAAACTAATAAAAATATTTGCTGGGAGAAAAAAAAAAGATTGTTTAACTTTTGTAGCAGCGAAAAAGCTGAACTTGCTTATCTTTGACCTGTGGTCAGTTCACAGCCTCTTAATTTATTCCCTGGAAGCCAAAACAGATAACTGAACTCAGCTTTCAAGTTTATGTAGGACCCCAACTATATTTGAGGGGAGACCCATGGCATCTTATCATTATACTGATCTAATGTAAATCCTACCGGACCTTTACAACAATCTTTTCTCTGCAAAACTTCTATAAAGGCTGCTTGAACCTTGTGGTATGGAAGAAACTGTAAAGATTACACATGTGCTTTTAGTCGTTATTTGGACTTATGTCAATTGTGATTTCTCTTCTTTTACTCATAGGCCAGGATAGTCAGAAGATCATTATGTAGTCTTCCTATTAGCCAACATGGACTTTTAGGCTACATACAACATTGTAGATTTCATCACCAAGCTTTAATAATGCAGCAGATTATACTGTATACCTCAAAGACTGAGGGTATTTTATATATTATTTGTCAGTCGCTTTGCATTTCTCTTGCATTGGTTGAAATAAATTTTTTTTTTATTAAAAATTTTATAAAATTTTACAATATAAATCCCCCCTTCCCCTTCCCACCTTTCCACCCCCCTCCCTCCCCCCTCACCTCCCAGTGCCAATCACAGGGTTAACAATAACATAATCATACTCTAATTAACATTAATCAACTATTAAAATAACATATCTGTAACCTCCTTTAACTCTCTTTTAAACAGTACAATTATTAAAAACAATAATAATAACAACACTTTAATAATTAAAAATAATACTAAATAAAATAAAATAAATTTTGATTTGACAGCTTATATACAATTCTTCAGTAGCTCTTGGCTTACTTCAGAATAAAAGGCATGATCTTTAAAAAAAAAGCTACTTTTTAGTTTCAATCATACCTGATCCATATATGGATTATCCTATGTTATTTTATAACAAAAGTTGTGTTGTTGGGGGAAGCCTCTGATGGCAACTAAATTTCACCAATTCTGAAAAATGGCCTGATGGAGAATCAGGATGAACCTGCATCGCTCAAAGGGGGCAAGGCCTCCTTATGTTGCCATGTTCTGTCTACGATCTTACCAATTTTAACACTCTTTCAATTCCCCTGCTACATCACTACAATATCACAGAAACAGTCTATTGGCAGCAGACTAGAATTAAACATACTGATTCTATAAAAGCTTACTTTTAAGGTGACCAACTTTTTTACAATGAAAAGGAAGACACAAATAAATTGAAGAAAAAAAAATATCGTACATAAAAGAAACATTTTATTCATTGCAACAATAATACAGAATACATTATAATATGATAAATGCAGAGTGGGCCCCGCAGCTCCCAAAGCACCAGCCACGCCGGTTCTGGCCCCGGGGGGGCAGCCCGCCGTCGACACACCCTGCCTGCAGCCGTCCCACCAGCACCACCGCCCACCCTGCGCAGCCCCATGTAGAGCGGGCCCCGCGGCTCCCACAGCACAGGGGGGCAGCCGGCCACTGCTGCCCCTCACACCCCCGCCTGCAGCGGCCCCGCCGCCCCTGCCTCTTGTGCCTGCAGCCATTATTGCCCTAGCAGGGCCGAAGATCAAGAGAAACTTACCGTGGCGTCGCCGCTCCAGTTTCCTCCAGGTATCTTCGGGACTAACTAGGAGATGGTGTAGTTGGGTGGCAGGGAGGGGTGCAAAGTTCCTGCCAATTCGCCTTTGCTGCAGACAACTTGCAAGTGCAAAGTTTGCCAGCCGTGCTCAGCAGCAATTTGCCGCGCTCAGCAGCAATTCCTATTGGCTTTCGAAAGCCAATAGGGGGAGTAGCACAGCTCATGCAAAAGTTGGGAAAAAAACATCAAAAAAAGGTGCCGGAACGCCATTCTGAGCATTCTATGAGAGAAAAAAAGCCCTGCAGATTAGTCTTCAAATATCGAAAAGGACACTTTTCAAGGGAGGACAGAACTTGCAAAAGGAGGACTGTGCTCCCTAAAGGAGGACGGTTGGTCACCTTATTACTTTGTACAGTTAATTTATTTTCTGCTCTGAGCCAGAAGGTGAAACTCTTCAAATAGCTTTCATGCCCAAATTTTTCAAGCCATTCAGTAGGACAGCAGTTCTCAACCTTTTCTTCACCATGCCACTACATTCTTTAAATACCTTTTGTGGCTACCGATCCCCAAGAGTTAACTCAAGATTTAAATCATGACATTTCCTCAAGCCTTTGCGGACCCTCTGTGATGACATTGCGCCACCCCAGGATCCGTGGACCACAAGTTGAGAAACATTGAGGTAGGTTATCAGTAAGCTTTATACTCTCCCTACTCCCAAGTTTGAACTGCATCATCCTGCAGAACTGTACATAAAGTAAATATGACTAATAATTAGGTGCGGAAAAGGGAAAGAGATTGCTTACAAGTTGACTTTGACTTGCAACTGATTGCTTAGTGACCCGAGTTACAATGGACTTCCACCGGGGTACTTATGACCTGTTACCAATTTTCTGACTGCTGATTCCCCTACAATACCCCCATAGTCATGTGACCACATTTCAGGCACCCTGCAACCTGCAGGCAATTGCTACTGTTTGCAGTGTCCTGTGGTCATATGACAATGTTTTACAATGTTTTTCCAAAAACTGACATTTGCTTTTGCATTTTTGGCAAAATCAGCCCAGAGCAAATAATTGGTTTACTTAACAACCACCGCAAAAAACGTTATAAAATCAGGAAGACTCCATTATGGTCATAGTCAAGGACTAACCTTAATCAGTTTATACTCTCCCTACTCCCACGTTTGAACTGCATCATCCTGCAAAACTGTACAGAAAGTAAATATGACTAATAATTACGTGTGGCATAAGACTTTTATAACATTCCAATCCCAAAGGCCTCTGAAAGATATACCAGCTCTCCTACAGTAAGATAGTTAAAACAAACCAAGCAAAAATAAAATTATATATACAATAATTCTGATCCTCAAAGAACACTCAGGACTACAAGGAAAAGAAAACCCTTAACAAGTGAGGTTCACTTCTCATTGACCTTGTGCTCCAAGGCTCTATGGAAATGCCACGTTCCAACCATTTGTTTTAGGAATGGTCAAAACTGGGAATGTACATCCTTTGACTAATCTTGCTAAAGTTAAGAAATGTGATAGTTCCTCAATTTCAGTATGAGTTGTGATGAAAGGCAATCACATGGCACACGAAAGTATTTGTGGGTTTTGTATTTAGAAATGAAATACCAAAGAAGGATGAGGGGGGACATGTTTTTGCTTAGCAACCAGGAATTCCATGCTGTGCCGCTTTAAAAAAAACTTCAAGAATGTAGCAGCTGGGAGGAAGAAGTAGACCTGGTGTGACTTGAATTTAAAAGGAGGAGAAAAAGATTAGTGAGAATATGAAGAGATAAAGAGTTCTACATATCTAGCAAAATATATGTGATTGAAGCTCCTAGAAAAAAAAAAGCATATGCTGTAGTTAAGTTTTCCTTCCACAATTTATTCTTATTAGGGAGGACAACTCTCACTGCTGATTCTGAATGATTCCACTTCCCAGAAATCCCCACACATGCCATTTGTATTATGTCCATCTCTATGGCTTGAGTAATGTATTTTTCATCTCCTGAGTCAGAAGATTCAAGTCTGAAAGCTATAGCAGAACTACAAGCTCCCTTCATCCCAGTCAGTAGCTAAACATAGGTAGTCCTCTATTTACAACAGTTCATTTAGGGACTGTTTGAAGTTACGACGGTACTGAAAAAAGGAACTTAAGATCATTTTTCACACTTACAACCCTTGCAGCATCCTGGTGGTCACGTGATCAAAATTCAGATGCCTGGCAACTGGTTCATATTTATGACGGTTGCAGTGTCCCAGGGTCATGTGATCAACTTTTGCAACCTTCTGACAAGCATAGTCAATTGGGAAACCAGATTCACTTAACAATCATGTTACTAACTCAGTGGTTCTCAACCTGTGGGTCGGGACCCCATTTGGGGTCGATCGACCATTTCATGGGGGTCGCCAAGCAAGGCTGTCCGCCATTTTTTTTGTCTGCCATTTTTTTGTCTGCCATTTTTTCCCCTTTTCCGGCGGGTGCCTTACCTCCCTTGGGCTGGGCCAGCTGGTGGTCGGCCTGCTCTGTCTCTGCCGCTTGCCAGCTACGCCTCGGCGGCGCAGGGGGCAGAACCACGCATGCGTGGCGCTCCCAGTCAGGGAAAGTCCTCGACTTATGACCGGTTGGGTAGTCCTCGACTTACAACCAGTTTAGTCCTCGATGTACGACCGCTTTAGTCCTCGACTTACGACCGGTTTAGTCCTCGACGTACGACCGGTTGGGCTCGCGGCATTAAAAAGGTTGAGAACCACTGTACTAACTTAACACCTGCCATGATTCACTTAACAACTATGGCAAGAAAGATTGTAAAATGGGGCAAAAATCCACTTAACAAAGGTCTCACTTAGCAACAGAAGTGTTGGGTTCAATTGTGGTTGTAAGTTGAGCAAAGTAGTTAGTTCTCTAACCTTAAAAATACAAACTCTTGACTCGCTGGGTTTGAGCTTGCTTTGCCTTTGCACTCCTTTGCCTTACTTTATTGGAAACGCTCAGCTGAGCTTGCTTTTTGGAAGTAAATATTTGCCCAGAACTCCATCCAAGCATATTTCTCTTCACTGTAATTTATGGGGCTTTGCTTTTTTTTTTAACATCTCATCTTTCTAACAGGTCATCCAGAGCATCTGGGAGCATGGTTACCAATCCATTCTTGATTAAGAAATGTTCCTTTTCTTCTCTAAGCATTTTTGGTGTGACTTGGGATGATTAGTTCCTGTAGAATAAATTAGAGATTTCCCAGCTGTTCCTATTTAATCTTAACTACTGGTGTACTTGTTGGTGTGGATATGTGAATATGGATGATATGGATTAAACCTAATGCACGCTTTGATTCTTGATAATGAGGTGCCATTTTTGTCATTGAAAACAATGTCCCCTTTGCCATTATATTCAGCGCCTAAATCAGCCCTTAATATTAAAACAAAGGAGTGTTTATTTTTCATAATGACTTGATAAAATATTCAGCAGAAAAAAACAAACACAAGCTTGGTTTTTTTTTTCTTATGAGCAAGCAAAGATGATTTGTCAAAAAGGATCATGCTCATTTTCTTCTCTCACTGGACCTGAAATTAACACTGAAACACTCCATTCTGCCTCAGTAATTTTCCTGTATCATTTCTTTACGAGCCCTATGGAGCACTTCCCATTTATTCTCCAGAAGCCTGGGAGGAGGATAGATGTGGTCCTTGACACACTGCATCAGTGTACCACAATGCCAGCATCCATTACAAGCAGCAGATGTTTGGAAATGGCAATTGAGAAGTGAATAGGTATCCACAGAATCTCTAGAGACAGTTTTAGAGCATAAAGACTTTCCTTTTATCAGTTTTTTTTGCCACAACAGAGGTCTTCAAATCTCTCTGGCATCTTTTTTCGAGTCTAGATGGCAACAATGGTAAAAGTTTACATTCCTAGTTGAACTGTCATTGCAGAATGAGAGATGATGATGCTATATTCCTTACGAACAAAATACCCTTTACTTGGGAGGGGGGATGCAGAGCTATAGCTTATGGAGTTTGCCTTGCATGAGCATCACTCCATCCATTGGAGACTGCTGGCCAAGTTCTCATCAGCTCATCTGATGTGGTAGCCCTGGGAGCAGAAGGAATCTCAGGTTTACACAAGTATTTGAAAAAAATGCTGGCCTTCTGATGAACTAGCCATTGGGACAGATTAAAGAGAGACTCAAACGGATATTTCATAAAAGCAGGTGCCATGACGGAGACCTCTGTGAGTGATATATTTACCCATCTATTTTATATCAAGTGACGAAGGCTAAACAGAGCTAGTGGTCTGTAGATATAAATATGTGAAGGAGTTAATAAGGGGCTTAGACACTGATTTATAGGAGTTGTAGATCCCTATCGGGATGGAAACAAGTTGAGGAAAGCTGATTTAAGGCTTTAAAGATCAGTGATTTTCTCGGAATTAGGCTTAGAAATAGCCAGCAACAAATAGATAGCATACTGATGTAAAATTATAGGACAAGAGTTTTAATTTTTTATTTATTCAAGTATTCATTTATCTTTATCCTGCTTTTATTGTTTTTATAAATAACTTCAGGTGGAGAACATATCCAACACACCTTCCTCCTTCTATTTTCCCCACAACAACAACCCTGTGTGGTTAGGTGGTCTGAGAGAGAGAGAGAGAGAGAGAGAGTGACTGCCACCCAGCTAGGTTTCATGACTATGGTGGGACTAGAACTCACAGTCTTCTGGTTTCTGGACTGATGCACTAGTCCAAACCGCTCCAAGCCTGTTTTGTTCCTGTAGACAGAGGCATTCACATCCGAGAAGTATCAGGAGAAATGTAATCAGGATATGCCCAAGACCTGTGTAACAGTAGCCACTCATACCTTTTCAAGGAATGTACCATTTTGCTTCCTATAAGTAAGATTAGCAACCAACCACACATCTTTGCTATGGAGCTCATTCTTTGTAGGAATAATAACCCGTTGGGTTATCCTTCATCCTGCATGAAGTAATTTATGTTGTGTGACCACTCAGAATTAAAAGAGATTTCAAACAGCTTTTTGAGGGAGAATTTCTAGGCTTATCTTAATCTGACCCCACTCCACTAAGAGCTTTCCATTTTCCAGGAGGTAAAAGATATAATTCCCTATGACTCCTTGATTACTGTGGCAAATCTTGCATCTTCATACTTCAGAGTGAATTTCATTTTGGCTCTTCTGGCACAAATGTTAACTGAAGGCATTCACTTATTCTATCTTCTCAATACAGGCATGTTGCTTCCTGATTACTGCAAGCCTGGTTTAACTTCTATTTTATTATCCCTTTATGATTTAGCTGCCTTGTATTTCAGCAGTCTTTCTGCATTTCCCATTTCCCTCCCCTGCTTTAAAGAGACTTCTAAAGCCTTTCCTTTCATTACATCCTTCCTTACTTTGTATCAATAATTACCTGTCGTTTTACATTTTGGGCCTTTCTAGTGTTATATTTGCTCATACTCCTTTGTATTCAGCTTAAGTAATACAGCTATTACTTCATAGTTTTAGCTAATGAAAAATAGTTTCTATATGACCATATTGATTTCTTGCTAATCTTTTTTCTTTTTTCTTTTGCTTTCCCAGAATGGCTTTCGATTAACAATTCTGTTTGTTAGTCAGCTATGGAAAGGTCATGTATGGATGGCGTGAATAAGCTGTGGTAATCAGATAAATGAGTGGCAAAAGTAAGGTTTTAAGGCCCCAAAGAATGTCTAAAGGCTGCCAGAACTGGATGAGGTGGCAACTGACATGGAGAGGAATTCACTGGTCTCACTAAGTCAGGGGTGTCAAACTCGCAACATCACGTGACGTGTTGCGATGTATCGTGACTTTTTTGCCAATGCTGGCAATGAATCGTGCAGATAGAAAGAAGAGAATACTTTTTATGATGGGTTTATTAAACTTCTGAAACCACTGAACCCATGCTTTAAAAACATGAAGAAGAACTGAAGTAGATAATGGAACAAAGAAGTGGAAGAGAGATTCCACTTCCCATATGTCCCCATGCACATATGTCAGCAATTTTTCTGGGATTTTTGCAGAACAGCACTAAATCCCTAACTGTTTATAAATGACTCTAAAGGATGTCTGTGGAGATTCTCAATCATCCAGATCATGGTCGTCCCAAAGGTGCTTTTTCAAGAGGCAACTGGACTTTTTTGTTTTTCTTTGAAGACCTTTCGCTTCTCATCCAAGAAGCTTCTTGAATGGAGAAGTGAAATGTCTTCAAATAAAAACAAGGAAGCCCAGTTGCCTCCTGAAAAAGCAGCTTTGAGACTCCTCCTCCTTTAGAGTCATTAAAGAAAGAGCTCTCCCACTGCACTGAGTAATCTGCCCATCTGTCTGCCATTTTTAGAGCTGTCATCCACAGAGTGTGTAGAGTGGTCATTCCAGCATTCTACCAAGAATGGTCCCACCCATCTACAGGTCAGGTTTTGACAGATAGCTAAATCCATAAGCCACTCATTTTCTTCCCGAGCCATAATGCCACATTCCATTAGGAAGACATCTTTTCTGTTGGTCTCCCAATGGCTATATTTAGCTTGTCCCAAATTAAATACATAAAGACTACCCAGTTCTCTGCTTCATTACTGAGGCTTGGTAAGTATGACAGAGAAATTTGCACCTCTATCCTTTTCTACTGAGTCAAGAACTGGAGAAATGCACCTTAACACAACAGTGAAGAAGAGCCAACACTTTGGTCCATGATCGCAAGATAAAATCTAGGCAAGTAAGGTTTGGCTAACTGATACTACTCAACTATTTTCAACAGGAGCCATACATGTGGAAAGAGCAATAACTTAATTGGGAGCTAAGAGTCAAGAGATTGGTTCAATTTGTCATCTAACAATAATCCAAAACTGCTGTTAGATTCATGTTTTTACGGTCTGCCCAGAGTGAGATAATGGAAGCATAAAGAGAGGCAATGTCAGAGTGTTATGATGGGAAGTATATTTATTATTATTATTTTCTGCATTTCAAATAGGTTTGAACTCTCCTAAAATATGAATTGTCCTTTCCGTAGCTTTGAGAGGTATCACCAAATTACTGCAAATCACTAAAATAATGTTCATTTTTTTTCTAATATCCTGTGTCCTAGAATTTTCAAAAGTTGCAATACTATTTCTCCCTTGCCTTTAATTCTTGTTGTCTTACTTACATGGATATTGCAAATGTGCATAAAAGTAAGCATTTTTCTAGACTTCCTTTTCCAGACTTCCTGAATAAATATATACCAGTTAGATATGATCCCAAATTGCTCTGTTTGTCTGCCTGGGCATGTGAATGTTTTAGCAGTGGTTTTTGTTCAGGAATTTCCCCCAAACATTATGGACGTGTGTACATATTTACCCACCCTTGATTATTCTGGTGCAATCACGGCAATATTATTGTGTGGCCAAACCTGGGAAGTTTCATGACATTGTGGCGCCATTTCTCTCACTGTCCAAATTCAGGTGGTGAAAGTAGCAGTTGGTGGTTGAGGACAGACCTATTATGTGCAAAAAAATTGTCAATGTAAAGAGAGATTGTATCTTTACACACACTTGTAGAAGAACTCCTTGGAAAATTGTTTCCTGCTGGTTAATTTATTTAGCTAGCTCAATACTGTCTAAACTGGCTCCTAGTAACTGGTAAAGATCTTTCCAAGTGTCTCTGGAGAGCTCATGAATTGATTCTAGAAACTTCTGCACACAAACAACTCTAATTATTGAGTCAGATTTTTCTGCCTTAGAATGATAGCATATCAGAAGATGGTACATTCTTGGAAAAGCTATTGGGATCATGTTGCCCCCAAGTGCCAGAAGGGAATTGCATGGATGAATTCATGCTTGTTTTTGTACGTTGTGTGGGATTTCTCAAAACCTTTTCCAGGAGCAAATAGCAA
This sequence comes from Protobothrops mucrosquamatus, assembly GCF_001527695.2. Lineage (NCBI taxonomy): Eukaryota > Metazoa > Chordata > Lepidosauria > Squamata > Viperidae > Protobothrops > Protobothrops mucrosquamatus. The sequence goes on from NW_015386425.1 coordinate 1,414,508, forward strand.
TGGCACTTAGACTTATACAGCCTTCTCTAAGCGGTTTACAGAGTCAGCATATTGGTCCCAACAATCTGGGTCCTCATTTTACCAACTTTGGAAGGATGGAACCTGTCCCTTTGATGCATAATAGTATAAATTGGTTCTCTGCAATCAGTTTCTACTTTCTTTGCACTAGAAAAGGAGCATCTTTTATCTGAAATTGAATATGCTTCTTAAGCATGATTAATAATATGGTATTACCAATCTATTCACATGTTGTATCAATGATAGAACTATTCTAAATAAAAGCAGCAACATGTTTTTTTCTAAATAAAAGCATTGATCTTTTAGATTCTCTCTTTATCCTACAAGGCTATACTTGTCCTGTGGTTAAAGTATATATATATATATATATATATATATATATATATATATATATATATATATATATATATATGTATGTATGTATGTATGTATGTATGTATGTATGTATATGTATATGTATATATAATACATGTGTGTGTGTTATATATATACACACACACATGTGTTTATGTATGTATATGTATGTGTGTGTATGTGTATGTATGTATACACATGAGCAAGATTTTATATGTGTGTGTGTGTGTGTGACTTAGAGTCAACAATCATTAACTAGGCAAACAAAAAATAATATATATATATAATAAACATACATCCTTTATTGTGTTTTTAATTTATGAATGTTGATTACATGTAAACTATTTTGATGGGAATTGCACCCTAAAACACAGCATAGCAAACAGAACAAATGAACACATTTTAATTCATTAGTTGATGCACACATCAAGCCACAGGCAATTATGGTTTTAGACAGTATTGATTCCATATCGACTTTAAATAATATTCATAACTTTGTGGATTGACCAACAGCATTTGATCTTAGGCAATGTTTACCATTTTATTCTTCTTGGATACGCTCTGTGATGGATACAGCTTATCTGGTGAGGCTCATTGCCAAAGAAAATGGTCTAAACGTACTCTGCATATCTGGCTGAGCTGCTGTATGAACGAAAATCCCCAAAGTGCCAAATTTACATGAAGGCACATTATATTTAATTGTTTTTGTTTCTCTGACTACTGAGAATGAATGAGTTTAACTAATTACTGTGCCAGAGTTATTATTTCCATTTTTCACTGCCACTGTAACAAAATTAAAGAGCTGGAAGGAAGATCTGATGTATCACAATGGTGTGAGAAGCTGCTGAAATCTTATGTAAACCTCAGGTTTTCATAAAGTTGGGCATAACATAGATGAGATGGTTTAAGTCAGTCTTCAGGGTATTAAGACACGGATAGGTAAAGGCTATTGTTGATTATTTTTGGAAGGATGTACATGATACCAGCTTTGCCACAAGAAATTATTTTTCAAGATGTCAAGCAACGAACACAGACCAGACAAGCATGAAAGGGTGATAATGCCTCTTCTGAAATGACATGAAAGTTTTAATTTGAATCCAGCATGTTTTCAGAAAGTCATTTGCTTTTCAGTACCTTCAGTACCTTTAGTACCTCAGCAATGTACTTCTACAAAAATTATCTCTATATAATGAGGGCTTATTTGCATGAAACACTGACAAGCTGTATTGATTAATTGTTCCACATTCTGCAGAAAGCATTTAACAGATTTTTCAACACACACAAAACACATTCAGGTTTTGGGTGGAAGAATTAGTAGTATATTAAGATTACTAATTACATTTGCCTTACTGTTAAACAGTTTTGGGAAATTACCCACAGACTAATTTTAAATTACACATTGATGAATCCCTGCATTTTCTTGCTATTAGCTTTAATATTGTTTTAAATGACCTGTGCCATTTGCATCCTTTCTTTTTTCCTTTAAATTGCTTTTCTGTCAAGAGAAATGCTCCAATACAAAGTCTATCTGCTTCTTTAATACCTTTTTTTTGCTGTCTACATATGACACATAATATAGCTTTATCAAAATAACAAAAAAAATGAATCTTTCCTCCCTATGGGCAAGATTCTATGTAACCATGCACAACATCTGATAACTTGGATTTGATAAAAGGACAAGTTGAAGTCATCTCAGCATTCCTATTTAGACAAATGCTGGTTGACAGTACCTTCTTCAGTTTCTATATAAAATTTGTGGGGAAAAAACCCCTCCAATATGAGAGATGATCTAAGATAGTGGAATCTAGGAAGTGTGTCTTTTTCTTGGCAGCCCCAATGCTGTGGAATATACTTTCCTTCAAAATCCTACCTGTTTAGCCTTCCAGAAGGCTATAAAAAGCTGGCTTTTGTGTGATGTGAGTTTGTTGAGACATCCTTGGAGGACAAATGAGATGCTGGGTTTTAGTCTTTGTTTTTAATCATTTTTAAATTGTTTTTTCTGGTTTTATTGTTGAGGTGAACTTAGAGCAGAGTAGTGCTCTAAGAAGGACAACCTTACAAATCTTTTTCAATAAATAAATGAATCAGATTCGATCTACTCTCAACTCTTTGTATGATTCCTGCTTGGATTTCTCTTCACTGCCCCAGAGAAGTGAAAGGAAATCAAAGAGGTGATATTTTCTAAATATTTCTATGAATCATTTGGAACATCTTTCAGTAATGCAGAAAATATTGCTGCTGTTTAATATACTGCGGAGCAAATAAACCCAGAAACAAACAACCCCCCCCCCAAAAAAAATTGAAAGAGCAAAATTGAAATTGAAATGGCATCTGTGGCAGGGAATTCAAAATTTTCCAGACCTCTATTAATTTATGCTCCTATAAGCTTCATGTACCAGCTTTCTAAGGAAAGTACTGATCAGAGCAGTTTATGTACTCAGAAGCCGGCAGGTTTTGGCAGGATGGGAGAGCTCCCTTGAGTCACATAATCATGTCTGGTGTGGAGCATCATGCATTAGTGTTTTTCTATTTCTGAAAAAAAAGGTGGCATATTTCAACTTTAGATGAAGATTGCACCCTCTAGCAGAAGAATCTCCTTCTAGAGATGATGCATGAACCTCCATGAAAAGTTCTCATTATAATAATGTCAATGAAGATGAATGGCTCGGCCCACCTTCACTTTATATCACTTCCGTTACGTTGAGGCAATAAATCCGTTGCTCTTTTTCCACTGTAGCCAATGTGTTTCAAACAAATTTGTGTAGAAAGTTTGTGTCTGTGTAGTTTTCAAAATAAGTTCTCTTCAAAGATGAGATTTTTCAAATTTATATTGAGAACCAAATCTGCTGAAAATGGTGACAAATGACATCTCCACATACACTTTAATTAGAGATCATGGTTAGAATTTATGAATAATATGTCCATAATAGCTACTTGTTTATTTATATTACTCATTACCTAGGCTGAAGATCTATTAATATAAATTAAGGATAGAAAAGCTACAATCACATTCAACCATCATTCCATCACACTCTTGAAGTACAGAGGCAGAACAAGTAACTTTTATTCATCTGAATTATTCACCTATTTTTCTGGCCTTTCTTTTAAATAAATAAGTCCCCAAATAGATGTACTAAGTGACAAACCTGATTTCTACCTCCCCCTTCAAAAGATTTTAGATCCACCAGGTTTTATAGCAATTTGAATTGTCCTGGATTTGGTTTGTGTTAAATGGGAGGTTATTATGAAATGATTTAGAATTTAATATTGAAGTATAGCAAGAATATGTGTTTCTTCTTTGTGTGTATGTTTTGTTTTCCTATTTGTGGTTTTTGCTTTGGAATGAGATGGAATTAATAATTGGAGAATTATTGAAAAAGAATAGAAATATAGTTGAGAAATGTAGGAATTTAGTGTTGGAGCTAATATCTTTAAATAAGAGAAATTTTGCGGCCCTGAAATAGTTAAATAATTAGGTTAGCTTAAACTTAAATATTTGGAAAAATTAATAAAGTTTAAAACAGGATCTTTGCGATAGATAAGGAGCTTTCGTGAAAGATTATTGACTAATGAAATTTATATCTGGCAATATACTTAATGAAAATCTGTCTTAGAAATGTACTAATGAGATTCCAATAACTTAAATAGGAGTGTTGGTTTTGATTTAAGCATTTAATTTATATATAGCGATATATTAATGAATGAATTGGCTATAGAATTGTACTAATTTGATTATTATATTGATATTGAGCGGTTGAAAGTTTTTATTGATTAAGGAAATTTATATTTAGATATATTAATGAATGAATTTATTTGAATGTAATTGATTATAATATTCTACATAGATAGAGAGGGAAGTTTTAAGAAATATTGTGTGAATTGTATACATATAATGTTATTGTTTTCTTTTTGTAATTGACCCCCGTATCTCCACGCTGGTTCTTAAGTTTCTGTTGGTGTAAAATGGAAAATAATAAAAATTATTTATAAAAAAAAAAGATTTTGGATCCACCTACAGTGATGACAAAACTAACAGAAAATTCTGCAGCACTAGAATTATTATAATTTGGGAAAACCACTTACATTTTCTCCATCTAGGTAGAAATTGGTAGATCTGTTTCTAGCTCATACTGTATCTATTCCAATGTATTCATAATAAGAATATTTCTCAGGCATCCACAATATCACTTGATTTCATTTTAAATATTTGTCACCACCTTTGAAAGAGTATTCATAAATATTAGGACTGGGTAACACTTTGTATTCAGTTTCAGAAAATCCCCTGCAGCACATGGGGGAATGTAATTTGCACCTGTCTGTAACTTCTTAAAGCAGCCTTGTCTTTTCCTGGTATCACAAGGGTGCTTTCTGCATTCGTGTCAAAAAAATTATCTAACTCCTTCTGAGAACAAAATAATAGAAGTGAAGAGTTGATGGTTCAATCTACAGTGTGTCAAAGCAAGAATATACCCCAAAATAGGGGTGGGGAAAAAAGCTTAGAATGTATGTGTAACGGAAGAGGATCCAGATCTGAGCATTTCCACCGTGCCGTACTGACGTCTCTGTAACCTTAATAAATGCTTTTAGGAAAAATTATGCCTGAAAGTCCTTTTAAGTGTTTCGTTAATCAGACACATGACACAGTGATGTTGGCTTTCAATACTGTTCATGGCAAGGAAAATTCCAGGCTCTCAGGGTTTGGGGTTTTTAGAAAGACAATCTGTGATCATTTTCTGAAATAATATTTTCCTCTCTCTTCTCCAATTTCCATATCACCACCATTCCATAGAGAAAATGGCTAGAAAAATAGCTTGAAAGAAATTTATTGTCTACTAAAATCATCCCTTTCAGGTAGCATTCTGAATGTGCATTGAAATGGTAACCCAGATCATCAAGATTAACTGGATTACAAACAATATTTCTTTCCCCAACTCCAAACTGAGTATATTCCGCAGAAGCTTTTAAAATTGTACAATTTTGGTATGCCATGCTTTTAACTTCGTCAACATAATCAAATAGCATAATCATACAAATTAGCCAAACCAGAGCAGATTTAATTTATCCCCATCTCACTGAGAGGGTTTTTTGAGGAGAGGGAGAGATACAGCATAAATGTTTTAAATATGCATTTCACTTTCCATGGAAATAAATAGAGCTGCAAAAAATATTAGCTGGGCTGATTTGTGCCTCCTGTATTTCCAACGGACAGTTCTTTTGAGTAGCCTAATGAAACTAAATTAGTATTACATTTTCTGCTAATTCTGCACAATATGTGACTTTTCAGAAAATAGGATGGGGGGGAGATTATTATTATTATTTTCACAATAAAACATAAATCATTAAAAATATATCAGTTCCCAGTATAACCCTATAATCAGAGCTTTCATGTTAGGGATTGCTAACATTTTAGCTGGTGAGTGACAAAATAAAAATCAAAATCTAAAGATGGTCCCATATTGAGTGATCGCTCACTGTTCCAAGATTTTGGCAAGCACTTGCCCAGCCTTGACTGAGAATGCTGTAACTTTCGCACAGTTTTGATTCTTGCCTGAAATCTTCCAAAAGTTTTCATATGGATATCAAAGTATAGCATGCACTTTGCTATATATGACCTCTCAGATTAGAGAGGTAAAGCTGTTGTGTCTTGCTTTTGTGTTGAAAGATTCCTGACTTCATCCCTGGGGTGGGAACTATTTCAGAAATGTTCCTGGGGATTTTATTTATTCTATGAAAGTTTCCCATGTTGATTTAACCCACTGTTATTGTTCTGACCTCATAAAAATGTAGATCTGGAATCTCACTATTCAGAGCCCATCAACTCAAAATATTCCACGTCATTTTCTTATAGTGTAAAATAAATGTATTGTTTATAGCGAGTTCCATCTGAAGGCTTTTAATTTGCAGATATATTGGGAATGCAAATGAAGATCTGGCCACTTGTATCAGAAATGGGATGTGATGCAAAATGACAGGCAGAGTACAAGAAAAATATTCAGAATGAGAAGATAAAAAAAGAATTATAACTTACCGGAACTGATAGCTGTTGGTCTTCTGCTCATATCTTAAAAATGGAGGCTCCTTGGGATGTCTGCTACATACACAACTTCAGAATCTCTTTGCATCTGGTTGCTTGTAGTTTAGTCTGTCAGAGGATTTAACCAGTTGTTAAATTATTTGAATCCCACCACTGGATTGCTGTGATTGTGACTTTAACAGCTAGCATATGAAGTGTACACAGAGTTGTGTGTCTGATTTAAGTGAAGCTCAGATCATATTTGGAACAGATTTGCATATCTGTGGGAAGAATAAGCCAGAATCTCTGTATTAAATTTACAATATACTCCGCAGTATTAACAAAACTGTGCTAATTTTCTGCCCTGCCCTAAACACTGGTTAAGGTGGGATTAAAACAGAACAAAACTATAAACAACAGCAGCAACAACAACAACAAAACATTTCTGGAGCTGTTATCTGGCCTCCAAAGTTGAAATGAACGAGCTTGTTCACCTCTAGTGTGCAATTTTTAAAATTATAGTATTCTGTTGTATCAACACATCCATTTTTATAACTGATTGTAAGGTAAATGCTTAGTGTAAAGTGTTGGGGGGGGTTGAATAAAAACTGCAAAGAGTAAGAAAATGAAAAAAAAAGTTTGAGTTTAGAGAAATAGCAACAAGGACATACCACTTATGTTGTATAATAGAGGCTTCAGAATATGGTGGAAGAACAATTGAAACATTGTTCAGTCACAAAGTGTAGTGTTTGCACTGTAATATTTTGTTAAACCAAACAGCAATAAATAGCAATTCAGAAGAGAACATGGAAACAACAGGTGTAAATTCTATATAGCATGTCTAAAGTGATATGATAGTCTTTAGAAGAATCCAAAGCAAAATTATTCTTAAAAATGTTTGTATTTTATGTGTAAATAGATATCCAAATATTATTTGAGCCTGGCAAGAAAAACAAGCAAATGAAATTTTATTAAAGTTTTGAATAAATGAGTACAACAGTGCATTAAATGTCAACTGATCTCAGTTAAAAATTACATTACAAATAATTGATATCCTGTTTCTTCAATTTTTGAAAGGAAAATATATGTCAGTATATCTATTTTACCACCCTGGCTTTATTATATTATACAGAATTCAGGATTAGGTACATAATTTTAGCCTTGGTAGTATGGTCATTTTATTTATTTATTAAATTTATATGCTGCCCATGTCCTTGATAAGGCAACTCAGGATGTGGATATACACATTTTCCTTCCTAAAACTGTCAAACTTGCTAAAGTCAAAAGCATGCCATTCCAAATTAAGTAGTGATTTTTGGTTCAAAAAAAAAAAAAAAGAAGTCCAGAGAAAGAGGCCTATATATTGGTAGTTGTTTTTTTCCATATGCAATTTTCCTTTTTTAGCATGCAGCGTCTTTCAACATAGAGTTTTTATATGTTACTACTTTACACAGGTTAATGGAATGCAAGAATCAACGGGCAACTATTTGTTGGTGTTAAAAATATTACTAGGTTATTAGGTTGGTTTGAATTTTTAGTGCAGATTTCTCTGGAAATGACAAGCGTCATAATGGGATCTCCATGTTCTATGTTACCTTCAGCTAGTTCCTGGTGTAGAAGAGCAGATTGGGGTTGGTTATCTGGGTTTAATCTGTGGAAGCGGCAGTCACACTAATATCTTCTTGTTATCTATACTGGGCACTTTGGATGGGTTCATCTAATTTGAAGATAGCTCAAAGATAGCTCAAACTAACTTCCTGTTAATTAGAAGAGCTGAGGCTTTTAGTAATGAAAATAACAAATAAACAAAACCATGTTTGAGTTTTTGAGTGCCCATCTCCACCGGTAGAGCAAAAGTGGACAAATTTTTCTGACCCCCCCCCCCCATGAATGAGCAAAAGAATCAGAAGTTATACTTAGATACAAACACCACCCTTCCTTGTCTGCTAAGTTCTTAACTCTGAGGATAAATCCAAATGATGACTATTCCAGCAAAGGCTGTGAATAGCAAATTCATCTCCATCCCAGCTGGAACAGAACTTTCCTAGAAAGGAAGGAGCAATAATCCTTTCTATATGGAAGGAAGAAATATGGATATATTGCTTTGCATGCCTCCGTTTCCTACTATAGGGAAAGAGAATAAGCAACATTGTCCTAGAGCAGGGCTTTTCAACCTTTTCACCCATTGTACCACTTTTAGGATATGGCAATATCCGAGTACCACCAGTCACCTAGCAAGGTGTCAAAAACTTGATGACGAAAAAAAAAAGGAAAAAAGTGATAAAGTACAGGTAGTCTTCGACTTACAACAGTTCACTTAGTGACTGTTCGAAGTTACAATGGCACTGAAAAAAGTGCCCCCCAAGGCACAGCCGAGCAAGACACCTGCCTGCCCACCTGGCGGTGCTCTTCCTCCTGTCCGAGGTTTTCATTGTTGTGAGCATTTCTGTTGAGGATTGGCAGGTGGGATGGGGGGGTGTTTGGTTTTTATTCCCCCCATCTGCTGGGTGGTTGCAGCAGATTTTGGTCACTTCACATGAACCTGGGACACTGTGATGTCATAAATATGAATCAGTTGCCAAGCATCTGAATATAAATCACAAAACCCTGGAGATGCTGCAACATTCCAGCTGATCGGCGCTTCTTCTGGGCTCAGCAGAAGCGCCAGGATCAGGACCGAGCTCCAGCTGGAGCCTGGCGCTGATCCTGGCGCTTCTGCTGAGCCCTGACAGCCCTGCAGCTCCAGCCATCTCTCGCTCAGGCTTGTGCGGTGCTGCCACTGGTTCAGCTCATTCCCCTCCGCCGCTACCAGTTTTCTAGGATGGTCGCGTACCACCTGCCAGGTGCCAATGTACCACAGGTGGTACCCGTACCACTGGTTGAAAAGCCCTGTCCTAGAGTAACCTAGAGGAAACTTGCAACTGCAGAGCAATACATGTTCTAGTCAGTGGTGGGATTCAAATATGTGAACAATCGGTTCTCTGTGTGGATACCACTTCCAGAAGTCCATTCTGGACTTGGACAACAAAAAATTAGCTACTAATTCTGCCGAAGTGGTGCAAACCGGCTGAATCCCACCACTGGTTCTAGTATCAGCAATCCCAAGATGGACTGGAATTAATATATTATTGATTATCCAATGGCTATGTTTGCACAGCCCATCAAGCTTAGGCAAATTATTATTGAACTCTGTTAAAAAAAATAATAAAACTTTTTTTAAAAAGCTTAGGCAAAGGTATATGCTGGTCTATGATTATAATAAATAATTGATTCATAGGTAAAGGGAATGTCTCCTTAAAACCAAGCTAAACTCCTGGTACTTTATGGATATATCTATGCAGCTTCCTTGACAACAGTATGAAATAGTCCGCCATCTGCCTTTTTAGCTAATGTTGTCTAATTTCCTATCTGACTTATAGCCATGGTATTTCCTGGAAGTATCCAATCCAAATGCTTAGCTTCAACAACTAGGCAAGTCATCTAAGTGCAGGTGTCAACTTGTTAATTTTCTGTCTCCTTAATAGGTTGTATGATAATATTCAATATTATAGTTCAGTGTGTTATGCTCACAGGGAAGTGTGACATGCAAACATGACTAATACATTCCCCAAGTGATGTTATTTGGCTTTTTAGAACAAAAAATCTGGAAGCTCAATTCAAGTGGACATTCTGCCTGTGTTTTAAAGTGTGTTTATGAGGACTACTGGGGGACAGTAGAAAGAGATTTTTCAGTAAACTATCTTAGCTTGTAAGAAATGACAAAATGGGTGTTTTAAAAACAAATGTCTTATTCTTATAAAGTTTAGCATAACGTTAATTCCAGATTTTATCTTTGACACTTAACAGTAAGGATCCACCAAATGATCTGTCCAATTAACAAAATACAGTACTTATGTGGGGTCGGGTCGTTGATGCTCTCTTTTGGTGCTAGGAGCACTGATGATGTTACCTAGTTTGGTGTCAACAAATGTCAGCAAGAAAACCACCTAGCTCAGTGAGCACAAAGGGCTCCACAATTTAACCCTGAGCTACAAATATTCTCTTCTATTTGATACAGTATTTATTACAGCTAGAACAGCAGCTCCAAGAATGGCCTGACTAAAATGAAAGAAACTTGTTTTCAAAATAATCATTATTTAATGTTAACACAGAGCCGTTGCTGTAGTTCCACCAAGAAATTATTTCCATCCAAAATTATTTAAGAAAAAAAAACATGTTTCATGTCTGGGGAATGAGGAGGTACAATATAATAGATATTTGCCAAGTCTTCCAGTATAAGACCTTGCCCACAAACCTGGTATAATAACTAGAGAGAAAATATGTAGCCATGGAATCTCAGGAACAATCTGTTTTTTCTTTTGTTTTTACTTTGCCAATAGAAAGCTATATCTTATTTTTAAGTAAATGTGACAGCAATCATATTTCTATTTTATCCATTGTCAACCAGATCTCTATATTATAAAGGCTCCTATTGAGGATTTTCAGCTATATCTAACTCAATGTGCAGGGATTACAAAATCAATCTTTGCACATTTGTGTAAACTTTGATTGATAGAATTGAAGGATGGTGTGCCACGAAAGATGGTGTGAGAGTAGCCACCTTCTGCAAGTTGAACTAAATGGCAGGACAGATCTGAAGCACTTCGTGCATATCAGTTATTGCTTTGATTCTGGAACTGAATGTTATCCCTGGAGTTTATGGACTTACTTGCCTATCTACATGCAGTCAAACACTGAATATTTCACTGTAAACTTTTAATGGATAGAGCAGGCCACAGCCATAATAGAATAGAATACAGCTGGAAGGGACCTTGGAGATCTTCTAGTCCAGCCCCCTGCTCAAGCAGGAGAACCTATACCATCTCAGACACGTGATTGTTTAGTCTCTTAAAATTTTCCAGTGATGGAGCACCCACAATTTCTGGGAGTAAGCTGTTCCACTGGTTCATTGTCCTCACTGTCAGGAAGTTTCTCCTTAATTCCAGGTTGCTTCTCTCCTTGACCAGTTTCAACCATTGTTTCTCATCCTTTCCTCTGGTGCTCTGACCCCCTCTGCCTTGTGGCAGCCCCTCAGATACTGGAATACTACTATCATTCTCCCTATTTCTTCTTTTCTTTAGACTAGCCAAACCCAAGTCCCATAGCAGTTCTTCGTATGTTTTAGTCTCCAGGCCTTTGATCATCTTAGTTGCTCTTCTCTGAATTTTTTCCAAACTCTCAACACCTTTTTTTTGATATAGTGATCAAAATTGGCTGCAGTATTCCAGGTGTGATCTTACTAGGGTTTTGTAAAGCGGTACTAGTATTTCGTGTGATCTTGATTCTATATCTTTGTTTATACATCCCAGGATTGTATTAGCTTTTTTGGTTGCTGCTGCATACTGCTGTCTCATAGTCAAGTGATCGTCCACTAGGATTCCAAGGTCCCTCTCACAGTTACTGTTTTTAAGCCAAGTCTCGCCCAATCTGTATTTGTGCCTTTATTTTTTTCCTGCCCAAATACAAGACCTTGCTTTTCTCCACACTGAAACTCATTTTGTTGGATAGGGCCCATTGTTTGAGTTTGTCAAGATCTTTTTGGATCCTGAGTTTGTCTTCTAGGGTGTTGGCTACTCCTGACAGTTTGGTGTCATCTGCAAATTTTGATAAATTCCTCTTCAAGTCTCTCATCTAAGTCATTTATGAAGATATTGAAGAGTACTGGGCCTAAGATGGAACCTTGTGGTACCCCACTGCCAACTTCTCTCCATGTGGATGTAGTGCCATTGAAGACTACTTGTTGAGTATGGTTTGTCAGCCAGGTACAGATCCATCTGGTAGTGATGTTGTCTATTCCACATTTTTCTAGCTTGCCAAGAAGTAGGTTGTGGTCTACTTTGTTAAATGCCTTACTGAAATCTAAGTATACTACATCCACTGCATTTCGCTGTTCTACTAGTTTAGTCACTTTATCGAAGAATGAGATAAGATTGATTTGGCATGATCTGTTTTTAACAAACCCGTGCTGGCTACTAGTTATGACTTTGTTTGCTTCTAGTTGTTTGCAGATCTGTTTTTTTATTATCTTTTCTAGGATCTTCCCAGATATTGATGTTAAACTGATTGGTCCATTTTTTTCCATTTCTTGAAGATGGGGACCACATCAGCCTTTTTCCAATCCTCAGGTACTTTCCCGGTGCTCCAGGATTTATGAAAGATGTGGTGCAATGGTTCTGAGATAACATCTGCCAGCTCTTTCAGAATTCTGGGATGTAATCTGTTGGGCCCCGGTGATTTATACTCATCAAAGTTGGATAGGAATTCTCTTACCATTTTCTTGCTTATTTTAATTTTTGTTTCTAGTATAGCTTTTGCAGTGCTTTTTTTTTTTTTTGGTATGTTGGGCTATAGTTTCTTTTTGTGTGAAGACTGACAGAAAGTATGAGTTAATCAGCTCTGCTTTCTCCCTGTTGCCTGTAATTTCCTTGCCATCTTCACTCTTTATTGGGCCTACAGTTTCCTTGACTTTTTTCTTGTTGTTAATATGTTGGAAGAAACTTTTTTTATTGTCCTTGATTTCTGTTGCAAGTCTTTGTTTGTTCTGAGCCTTTGCTTTCCTGACTTCTTCTTTGCATGTTCTGGTTGTCTGCTGATAATCGGCCTTGGTTATGTGTCCTTTGTTACATACACTGATGAATCAGCAAGAGCAAGATTTGCTAAACCAGGAGACCAAGTAAGAACATGCTTTGTTATTTCTAATTTTAATCATGAAAAAGGAACTGTAGTGCCACATTTGTCATTGAAACATAGCCCCAAAAACATGTCTACTCAAAGAAAACAAAACAACTTTCCTGTAGGACTTTCTATATTATCATGTCTATCTTTTCTCTGTGGCAAGAAAAACAATTTAAAGGGGTCAAAGGGCTCCATGAGGTTTTGTGAAACGTTAAAGGATAGGATCCATTTAGTGGAGAAATTGGATACTTTGGATTGTGAAGCGGATACCATTTTGTCCTTAATTCTCCTCAAAATCCTAAATAAGAATAAAGAATGAGGAAGAGAAGTCTTAATCTATTTCTGATTTGTAATACAGTTTAAAACAAGATTCACAGAGGCCCAATTGTGGGAAGGTACTAGAATATGGGGGCAGCCCTTCTGTAGCTGCTTTTATCAACTAGCAAGAATTATTATTTGCAAGGTATTTTGTTATTAGCCACATACAGTATGTTCAGCCTTCTTTCTTTCCAAAAGATAAAAAAAACAGAAGAGCATCAATTTCTCCATAACATAAACCAATTTGGAAATTGTTTTCTTCTTTATATGATACTAAGTATGTTATTCTTTAAATGTGTATTCCCTATTTTTGTTTCGATATTGCTCTGCTTTAATGAAACTAGGCAAATAACATTTATATATGTACAGTATTTTCCAGGCTGTAATGTTCTGTACTAATAAGGGCATCATAGAAATTTTCTCACCAACTTATTTACATTTTCTTTTTTAAAAATCTCATTATAGAAAGAACATAATATATTAGTTTATTCCAGTTATTATTACAAAACTCTCTGCAGAAAGTGCCTATAATCCCCCCCCCATATTTTTACAAGTCAACCTACTGAGCAACATTCGAGTACTTTTAAAGGCAGAGAAAGGAAACAGATTGCATAGTGTTATCTAGCTTTGATAGTTGTTCTTCTCTGCAATGCTATTTTCATCCCTTCTATCTTCTTTAGTGCTTGTATTTGTTTCACCTAGGGAAATTGATGGAATATGAAAAGGAAAGAAAAAGGGCATGTGATAATGACTGAACTGCAACCATGGGAACAGTATCATAACTGCTACATCCATTTAGGGAGGCATCAAGATTAGAGAGAAAAGTATGTCATCATGGCATAATGAAATGGGGATAAAGCCATGGTGGCACAGTGGTTAGAATGCAGTATTGCAGGTTAATTCTGCCAACTGCCAGCAGTTCGATGCTCACTGGCTCAAGGTTGACTCAGGCTTCCATCTTTCTGAGATTGGTAAAATGAGGACCTAGATTGTTGGGGGCAATATGCTGACTCTCTAAACTGCTTAGAGAGGGCTGTAAAGCACTGTGAAGTGGTATATAAGTCTAAGTGCTATTGGCATTGCTGTATTAATTATGGGAGAAAAGATACCTATTCACTATATTGGTTCAGTAGCTTTATAGATTTTTCTAGAGAAATAATTAGCATTGGGTTTTCTTTGATTGACCAAAATCTCAATTTTGGAATTCCTGATCAACAGGAGAAAAATAAGCTTGTGATTATGACTTGTAATGATCTTTTGTATGTACTGTGCATAATAAATAATAACTCAGGCTTTTTACCAACCAATTTTTTAAAGTAGCCTTATCTGATATGGTTATTCTCGAAAATTTAGCAATGGAACAAAACATTCAGTAGTGATAGAAGTTTCATAAACTTTATTCTTCACCAAAGAAATAAAATTGGTATGATTTCTTAATTATCATTAGTTTTAGGACTAGGACCAACTTGGTGAAAGAAAGTGGTTGTCTGAGGCCAACCTTAATATCACACAATATCTTGGGTAACATGGAAAGCCTATAAATATCTAGAATTGGCTGTGTTTATGAAAGAAAGAGGTCACACATGTTGAACCTTTTGATTAATAAATTACATGGCATCAAGTCACTGTTGACTCTTAGAGATCACATCGATTTTCTCCATGACATATTATTGCTGCTGGTCATCTTCTTCTCTTTTGTTCCACCTTTCCCAGAATTAGAGGCTTCTTCAGAGACCTTGGTCTTCTCATAATGTGTCCGAAATAGGATAACTTACACCTAGTCATTTGTGCCTCCAGTGAAATTATTTTACTTTTAGTGTGAACGTATAGAGGTTGTACTATGATCTAGTCCAAAGTTTGAACGGTATCTACATGATGGGACAGACTCTACGCACACAACTCTCATTGTACAGCTTCACTAAATATATGAACTTCTGAGTGTTCTTAATCCCAGCCTAATTTCTGGTCTGGGATTTGCAAGGAAAACATTGTATGTTCCTCTCATCCAATTCCATGGCACATAAGTGATCTGTCCCAGCCTACGTCCATCTTTGTTGCATCACAAAAACAAACTCCTCTTTAACAGTAGGCTGGGAAAACCAACCCCTTTTTATTACAAAAACAGTCCTGATAAGTTTGCTCAAAAACAAAAACAACAGAATACTTTTCCAACAGATAATTGGTTAAAAAATCAGACAGAGCAGGAGTTTAAACAAAACATTCATCGGTAAAACAAACAGACCATGATCCCTGGAAGTTCTTACAAACGGTTG
>NW_015386425.1:1430297-1479008 GCF_001527695.2 Protobothrops mucrosquamatus
ACCCACACCTCCTCTTTTTATACAGCAGTTCCAAGGCGTTGCCTCTCAGTGCCTTCTCCGTTTTCTCTGGAGTTGTCCCATTGACTGCTGTTGATTTACCCTTGCTAATTGCCTGCGTGTGCGAGCATCAATTAGCAAGTCCATCAGGTGTGCGTCATATGAGTCTGACTCAGTCCCCTCACACAGCTGAGCTTCATCAGGAACACGACTGGAGGGCCCAGGCTCTTCATCAAGCCGTGAGTCCTGTAATTCATCAGAGCCTCCCTCTGACCCTGATGGCCCTTCAAATGCCTCCTCCACATCCTCCTCAGATTCCTCAGACTCAGCTGTTGGGAACACAGGCTGGCACGGAATCACGACAATAAGTTCATTTCATCTATTTTTGTTATCTGTTTATTTGAGGGTGAAATCCAGGCAATCTTCTGGTCCTTGTAATAATTTTTCCTAATGCCATAAAATTTTCTTCAGTTCTTCTAAGGGTCAGTTTTGACTGGACAAATAGGGCCACTGATTTGGGCTACTCTCTTCATGTAGAGAAGCTTCATCAATTTTATTGCTGTGTGCTCCCATCCTCTTCCTACTCCAGCTGGCAAGGACAGAAATTGTTCTTCAGCTAATCCTGACCAGTTTGAGTGTACTGGCTGGAGCTAATGGGGACTTCCAGGCCAACCTATTAGAAGGGAACTAAATGCTATTGTAAAGACTTGAGCAAACCTGTCCTATCTCTAGAATGTCATTTTAGTCTCATTGGCAATTAATAGGAGTAGAAAACTTTACTCCTACTACTGTAATGCCAATGAGACCAAAATGACATCCTAGATATAGGAAAAGTTTGCTCAAGCCTTTTCAAGAATATGACCACAAATGACCCAGTTGAAATTATACTATTTCTAAAAATCCCCAGGACTAAGTCCTCCAGATAGATTGAATTACAAGGATAACTGGCTTTTTAGCTTGATGTGTTTAGAGTGGGCCAGTCTGGGGAAAGGAAAAAGCAGAATAAGATGCCAGAAGCCTGACTTTTCCTTTTCAGTTCAAATTTTCTGAGTTCCAAGCATCCCAATCATTTGGCAAGCATCTCACTAGTCAGTATGAATGGACTATGTATGGGCTCCTGGCTCAAAACAGCCATTGGTATGAAATAATTGGAAAAAGTACCAGTTTATCATTCTACTTAAGGCACAAACGCTGCTAGCGCAATCAGGTAAAAATAATTTCTTGTAGTTATGAAATATATGATGAGACCCTAGCTGTGTTGTGGTTCCGTTAGCATAAATCAATATATGGCTAATGCCTGGGCTATTGTGAAAACAGATGAATAAGGCAATACTAAAATTAGTCATTTCATTGATATGTGTTAATAGGGATACACTAAGCCAATTATGTGGCGCCAAAAATAAAATCAAAAGCATTATACATTTGTTCCCAAATTTTACGAATTAACACAGTACAGTATCTTTATTATTGCTGTTATAAAATACAAGCATTATCTGATTAAAATAAAATAATTATAAAGAGAAGGAGAGTGAGTGAATGGACTGGATGTTAGAATAATAATTAAGCAAGACTTATTTGCAAAATGCTATTGTCTTGTTCTGATTAATACATTTTAAGTCATGAATCCCTTTGGTAACAGCACTCTCTAGAGCAGGGGTAGGGAACCTTGGCTCTTTTATGACTTGTGGACTTCAACTCCCAGAATTCCTGAGTCAGTGTGGCTGGTTCAGGAATTCTGGGTATTGAAGTCTACAAGTCATAAAAGAGCCAAGGTTCCCTACCCCTGCTCTAGAGAAATGTCAAGTCCATGAGAATGAATCAGAAAAAAAACCAGCTACAAAAATGTATTGCCAGTATGCTTACAATGTATGGTAAATATTACTATATCCATTTGCCCAATAAGTACAGGTACATCCACATTTGGGATCAGTATTTCCATTGCTAAGCAAGGTGGTTGTTAAGGAAGTCACACCCAATTTTACAACCCTTTTTGCCATGGGTGTTAAGCAAATGACTGTAGCTGTTAAGTAAATCCAGCTTCCCCGTTGACTTTATTTGTCAGAAGCCTGATACGAAAGTCACAAATGGTGATCACATGAACCTGGGATCTGCAACCATATGTGCCAGTTGCCACATGTCCAAATTTTGATCACGTGACTGGGGTGATGCTGTAATGGTCGTAAATCTAAGGACACAAATCTAAGTCACTTCTTTCAGCTCTGTGGTAGATTTGAACAGTTACTAAAGGAATGATTATAAGTCGAGGGCTATCCAAA
The DNA here is from genome assembly GCF_001527695.2 of Protobothrops mucrosquamatus. NCBI lineage: Eukaryota > Metazoa > Chordata > Lepidosauria > Squamata > Viperidae > Protobothrops > Protobothrops mucrosquamatus. The sequence goes on from NW_015386425.1 coordinate 1,432,571, forward strand.
ATTCATAATCCTCAGTGGAGTAAACCCTGTAGCTGCAGCAACAATAACCTATTCTACGGCAAACCACTTTGCCACATTCCAAAGAAATATGTTGAGAATGTTTCTATTCCACACGATCACAATACATTATTCATGTTCCTTCCTTTTGCATACAATTCCATTCTCTCTCAAATTGGGTGAAGGTCTTCCACATAAAAAGGACTATTATTATTGTAACTTCCATGACAGTGTCCCTATCAAACTTACAGGCTTCTAAAAAATACATACATACATATACATATACGTATACATATATCACTAATTTTATGAATTTTTACTGAATTCATCTCTAATAAAACATGAATTTGCCTGAAAATGTGGTAAGTCACATACCACATAGATAACTTCTGAGATTTGAACACAGTGTGAAGGTTGTACATTGTTGCTCATAGCTTGCAAAGGACTAAGTATTCTATAGGAGCTATCTCCTGATTTGCTAGCTTTCTGTCTTCTGGGAATTTTTAATTTGGAGAAGCAGTCAAGCAGTATATTTCTTGATCAGCTTTGTGAAGTTATATACTTGAATTACAACATGTGTTTTCCCCTTAAATAAATAGCTATTTAGGGGGGGGAGCCACCTGTAGCTGCAGATTAAAGTAAAGCAAAGGAACATTAGAGCAGGCAGCAAAATCACATTGCTGTTTGAGATCTGAAACACTTTAGTATTCTAGGGACATTTTAAGATAATGAATCAAGTGCATTTTCATGTCCTGGTATGATGTTACTAACTAACGAGGGGGGACATGATAGCAGTATTCCAATATCTCAGGGGCTGCCACAAAGAAGAGGGAGTCAAGCTATTTTCCAAGGCACCTGAGGACAGGACAAGAAGCAACGGATGGAAACTAATCAAGGAGAGAAGCAACCTAGAACTAAGGAGAAACTTCTTGACAGTTAGAACAATTAACTAGTGGAACAATCTGCCTCCAGAAGTGGTGAATGCTCCAACACTGGAGGTTTTTAAGAAGAGACTGGACAGCCATTTGTCTGAAATGGTATAGGGTTTCCTGCCTGAGCAGGGGGTTGGACTAGATGGCCTCCAAGGTTACTTCCAACTTTATTATTATTATTACTATTAACTTCTCGCAGGAAAAAAAAGATCTTGCAAAGTTGGAATTGATTGATTGAACTTTTTAGTCCCACCCCAGTCTGCCATTACCACTGCAGCCATGCCCACCCAATGGGCCACACCCACCCAATGGGCCACGCCCACTTGGCACCCGACAATACATAAGTGGGTTTGGGGTTGCAGTTTGGGCACTCAGTTTCTAAAAGGTTTCCCATCACTGGTATAGAGTCTCCTGCTGGAGCAGGGGGTTGGACTAGATGACCTCCACGGTCCCTTCCAACTCTATTATTCTATTATTTATTTATTTGTTTGTTTGTTTGTTTTCAACTATTTATTTATTTATCTTCACCACCGCCCATCCCACCTAAATGACTCTGGGCTGTACTTTTTAGTGCTCTTTTAACATTGTTGTCTGCTATCAACAAAGCATTTCCATTATTAGTAATTGCATAACAATTAAAATATGTTTCTTACTTCAAGGGAAAAAAAGTGTCACTTTAATAGATTCTGTCAGAGTTCATTTTTAACCATCTAGAAAATAACAGAAAGTATGATTCTTGGGTAAACTCTGTCTTATTAAAGACTGCAAAAGGTTTTTTTTTTCCCTCCAAGATAGTGTAATATAATTTAGATAAGTCATTTGTTTCCATTAGAATGTAAATATCTTCTTGCAATAAATTCCTAGACACAAAGCAAATAGCTTTCCAGTAAAGCAATCACCAAGAGGTTACTGAAAAGAGTTAGAAGCAGGAAAAGAAAAATAGCCTACTTAATTCTAGGAGTTGTGCACAAATTCCTCTGTTTTATTCAACTCAATTTAATTTTCAAGATTTCTTTTGTTGTGTTAATGATTTAGTGCTATTGTTTTTAAAGTTCCTCATTCACTAGATTTACATTTCACAGATTCCTTGCAGTTATTTGGTTGGTTCCCTCTGCTTTGTGTATGTGAGTGTGTATCTGTGATTTGTATACAGCATGTTATTTTTCATGATCTGACCATGTTCCTATAGACTACCAGGAAGATTGTTTTGAAGGTTTGGTGCAAATTGATAGAACTTTGATATGTAAAAAAAAACAAAAACAAATGTCTTCAACTATAGGAAGTTAAGAAGGGGGGGGGGAAGAGAATATAAAAGTAAAGAAAGTGCAATCAGTAAATTAAATCTATTAAATTAATAGATTCAAGTCAAGATCAGCTGTTGCTACAGAGGAAAAGTGAAGTACTTTTAAAAGAAATAAGAATATTGATTGACAATATAGAATAATAACTTTATTGTCACTGAATGTACACTAATTGGCATACATTAAAATGAAATTTTGTTGCATACAGCTCTCAAAGGGTCACCTCAAATATACACTACATAAATATGATATAAATAAATAAATAAATAAATAAATAAATAAATAAATATGCATATACCCACATATATTATATGACACAGAGAAACAACACAGTCTAGTTCTGGTTATGTATACATGTGCATGGCGAGAAAAACGAATCTTGCAAGTTTACCAGACGGATGGCATAGGGAACAAAACTATTAGAGAATTGGGTAGTCCTGCTAGAAATACTTCAAAACCTCCTCCCAGAGGGGAACAACAGAAACAGACCGTAAAGTGGGTGCGTGGGGTCTGTAACAATGCTTGAGCTCTAAGCACATAGCACTTATAAGCAGCATCCTGAATACCAGGAAGTGAGCTTCCTAGGATCTTCTCGGCTGTCCTTATCAATCTCTGTATGGACTTTCTATCTGAGGCACTGTTCCCACCAAACCAGACAGTGATGCGGTTTGTTAAAATGCTCTCAATTGTTCCTCTGTAAAAAGTGGCCAGGACAGAAGGAGAGAGATGCGCAGGAAATGCAGACACTTCACTAAGGCTGAGGTGTGGAGAGACCAATTCAAATTGTTAGTTATCTGCACCTCCAGATAGTTAATACTGTTGACCACCTCTATAGCTGCATCCTTGATAATGAATGGAGTATGAACTATGCCGGCTCTTTCTAAAATCTACAATGACCTTCTTTGTTTTATCAACATTTAGAACCAGGTTATTTTTATTGCACCAGTCCACCAGAGCTTTCCCCTCCACCCCTTCACTATAAACATCTTAATACGCAATTAAGAGAAAGAGAGAGAGAGGGAGAGATGGAACCCTAGAGCAGCGGTTCTCAACCTATGGGTCACGACCCCATTTGGGATCGATCAACCATTTCACGGGGGTTGCCAAGCAAGGCTGTCCGCCATTTTTTTCCCCTTTTCCGGCGGGTGCCTTACCTCCCTTGGGCTGGGCCAGCTGGTGGTCGGCCTGTTCCGTCTCTGCCGCTTGCCAGCTACGCCTCGGCCGGCGCAGGGGGCGGAACCACGCATGTGTGGCGCTCCCGGGCAGGGAAAGTCCTTGACTTACGACCGGTTGGGTAGTCCTCGACTTACGACCGGTTTAGTCCTCGACTTATGACCGGTTTAGTCCTCAACTTACGACCGGTTTAGTCCTCAACTTACGACCGGTTGGGGGTCGCGGCATTAAAAAGGTTGAGAACCACTGCCCTAGAGGAATCTGCCCAGTGAATTAACTGGGGAAAAAAAACTAAGTCTGGAAGAGCCATGAGGAGAAGTGGGCTGGATTGGACAGACTGGGATGAAGGAGATCCAATCCAGAAGTAGGAATCAAAGTACTTAGTGGAGGAGATTGAAAAAAACTGTTGAACACCTTTGCCTTATGCAAGAAAGTCTATCACAGTGATTCTCCACCTTAGCAACTTTAAGATATGCAAACTTCCACTCCCAGAATTTCTCCATCAGCATGCTGACTAGGGAATTTTGGGAACTGAAGTTCACATATCTTAAAGTTGCCAAAGTTGAGAAAAGCTGGATGAAAGAATTGGCTTGTTTAATAAATATGTTCTTTGCCTTCGAAATGTACTGCAGTTTTAAGGAGATTATTCAGTCTGGGGGTGGGGTGTGTGTTTGTGTATAAACAAAAGAAGATTTGCTAATGCTTCAGGAAGCCTATTCTCCAGGGATTCATCATTAGTTTGCAACTTAATACCGTTTACAGTTATTCTTGTACCTACCTTTTGTGGTTTGTGTGATTGTTCTTTCTCTATTGCAAATATTAAAGCAGTTCTTGTTTATGCATCATCAGAGGTTTCCTTATTGGATAGGGGAGTGGAGGGGGAAGCGGGGAACTTGCCCATTAATGCTCTTCCCTGCCTTTATTTAAAGATAATTAAAGCAAAAAGGAGCTGAAGAGATACTGCCTGAGAGATCTTAATGAAGATCTTAAGGATGTGATCTGACAGCTTCTGTTAAAACACTGACTATATACCTAGTTATTAGAAAGGTGATGAGGGTTGGAATTGGTCAGTAAGACTGAAGTACTTGTAACGAAAAGGCACCTTTACACGTATAAGTCACTTTGCTTAAAGTAAAAAGTGTATCAGTGGCTTAGGTAGTGAGTGTGTAAGTGTATGCCACAGTATGTCTCTGTGCTCTACGATCTTTTGGAATGAAATTCTCAGCATGAGTCTGTTTTGAGAACGATTGCCTCCATCTGCATAGCTTTGTTTAAAGAGGATAATTTAATAATTGAAACAGGAAAGTAATATTTGAACAGAGCTCTTTGGTTACCTATATTTGATTTTTCACACAATCACCACATTGTAGTAAAAGTATCTTCCTGTGCTTCCAAACTGCTTGATGCTTCTTTCCAAGTTTTGCAATGTAGCACCTTGAGTTCATAGTGGTGCTAATTTTAAGGAAATCTACATAAACGACACAATTTAGGTCTCAAAAAACTGGACCCATGATTTATCTTACCAAAACCTCGGATTTTTTTTTCTTCTGATGAAGCTTTGTGATGATATTCCATGGACCTATTCTTTGTTTCTGGATCATAATGATGAACTCATGTTCATCAGCTGTCACAATGGTGTGAAGAAATTCGTCACCTTCATTCTCACTGCAGGACAATAATTGCTGGCAAATTTCAAATCTTAAAGCTTTTACCTTTGCCATCAGCATGCAACGATATATCTTGCACAAACCTTACAGTAGTAACATTAATAATGTGATTCACGTGTTCCTGAGAAATACCAAGCTTGACAGCAATGTTCTTTTGCGGTCCTTAATTCTTCTCATGTGGAATTTATTAAAAGTCATTCACTTCCTTCTTCATCATCATATTACACAAATAAGTTCTTTCTGGTTCACCATCTTTTCTTGTTTAAGTTTTGTTTTTGTTTTTTAGGTTATCGTGTTTTTGCTTAACAGCACACAATCAACACAGTTATCCCTATAAGCAACTTGCATTCAGCAAAGGATTTCAATTGGAGGAATTCCTTTGGTAGTCAAAGATTCACCATTGCTGAAAGCAAACGGAGAAGTATTTGCATTCAGGGCTCCATTTCACAAACAATAGTAACACACCCTTTTCTCATAGCAACTTCCCACCAACTGAAGTGAAAGAATAGATGCTAACGTACATATCAGAGCTTCCAGATTGTCAGTACTGTCATCTGTTGGAGACTTAAAACATTGTGTAAGGACCCACTTCAAACCCTCTTCCCAAGAAAGCAGAACTCTTGGAACGAAGTCATCCCAAAAGGAACTTTTATTAGGAGAAGTTGACAGCAGGCATAGAAGGCAGGATCTGAGGGTTTCCCACCCAAATCAATAGGTTAGAGGAGCAAGAAGCAAACCTCACCCCAATAGTTCATCTGGTCAGTTCAAACAGGCCAATCCCCAGATGTTAAGTCCGCTGTGGGAATGAAGCTGATAAGGCACCATTTCCAAGGCTGTAAAAACATTGTTGGGTCTTCACATCTTTTCTTCCACAGCAAGAGATAAGCCAGATGGCCGGAGGCACATTCCTTTCTCACCCCAGGCTGGCATCAAGGGGAAACAGTTCAAAGAGCAAGCAGATAGAGGAAGCAGAGAGGATACATTGTAGCAGCTAAGTGAAAGGAAGAAGATTCATTGAATTCCCCCAAATGTTCCCCCCTCCTCTCCAGGAGTATGGCAGAACCCACAGAAGGGAAAAAGAAAAGAGTTAACTAACAAAAGTCTCCCCCAGCAAAGAAACAGGTTCTGACACATTGGAGGCATTATTTCTCATTCAAGTCTTGTAGTTGGAGAAAGCTGATGGAAATTACAACTTTTGATGTAGAGGTGACTCATGCAAGAAGAATGTCATTTTCATGGCATTAAGATGTCATGAAAATGACCTGCTGCGCTCCTGTGATATCACGGTGACTATGGTGATACAGTATATAGTTGACAGGTAGGGAGGAGAAGTGCCAGGAAAACCTCGGACATTAGATTGGGATTGGGAAGTAGAGGGGAAAAACACATTTTACCAGGAACATGCTGTTGCGGATTATCTTTACTGCCAACCATTTAGTTTAAAAAGAACAGAATGAAGCTAAATGTGAATGAAATCAGTGACTCTAAAATAAAGGAAGCAAAGTAATAAGATCCTAATTCAGATTAATATATATTTGCCAAACATGTGCAGTTTTCTTATCTGAATACAAGAAGTAAGTGCAGCTCCAGAGAATGGATAAAGAGACAAATTAAAACAACAGATGGTCTTGCAATTGAATGAATAAGGACATTGGTTTTTTTTAAAGAAATCTCTTGACAATTTCCAGTACTTCAATTTTTTTAATTTAATTTCTAGGGAAGAAAACTTTTTTTCCCCTTCTGAGCTGTCGATCTTGGAAATCCCAAAACAATGAACAAGATTTATTAAATGTCCTCCAAGCTGTTTTTCTATTTTCTTTTTGCTGTTTAAAGAAAATAAACAAGGCTGTGAACAATAAGAATCTATTTGTAATTCTACAAGTCTTCTAAAGATGAGTGTCTAGATTTCATTGGAACTGAGAATAGCTTCTTTGCCATCACATAATTGATTTGGTCTTTGAATACCAAATAACAAAACTTCTGGAAAAAAATGGCATTCTTTACCTTGAAACGCAAAGAAGAAAAATGGGTGATATATGAAATTAGATCCACACATTTGCTACATGAAAGTGATAAGTCCTATTATATAAATCCCTTTACATCACTATGTAAAGAGAAGGCCATATTGTAGCAAAACACTATGATGTGAGAGGGATCTCGGAGTCCTAGTGGACAATCACTTAAATATGAGCCAGCAGTGTGCTGCAGCTGCCAAAAAAGCCAACATAGTGCTGGGCTGCATTAACAGAGGGATAGAATCAAGATCACGTGAAGTGTTAATACCACTTTAAAATGCCTTCTTAAGGCCACACTTGGAATACTGCATCCAGTTTTGGTCACCACGATGTAAAAAAGATGTTGAGACTCTAGAAAGAGTACAGAGAAGAGCAACAAAGATGATCAGGGGACTGGAGGCTAAAACATAAGGAACGGTTGCTGGAATTGGGTATGTCTAGTTTAATGAAGAGAAGGACGAGGGGTGACATGATAGCAGTGTTTCAATATCTCAGGGGCTGCCATATAGAAGAGGGAGTCAAGCTATTCTCCAAAGCATCTGAAGGCAGGACAAGAAGCAATGGATGAAAACTAACCAAAGAGAGAAGCAACCTAGAAGTAAGGAGAAATTTTCTGACAGTTAGAACAATTAATCAGTGGAACAACCTGCCTCCAGAAACTGTGAATGCTCCAACACTGGAAGTTTTAAAGAAGAGACTGGACAGCCATTTGTTTGAAATGGTATAGGGTTTCCTGCCTGAGCAGGGGGTTGGACTAGATGACTCCAAGTTCCCTTCCAAATTTTATGATGATGATGATGATGATGATGATGATGATGATGATGATGATGATGATGTTTTGGTAGCCTACATTATCAAATGCTTAGAGCATTCCATTGCCTGTGAGCTATATAGAAGGTCTTCTGCTGAAGTGGGTCATCTTCAAAAGGACTTCTCTTTCTGATCTAACTGACTGGACCCATTCATATTGATAGAGACAGGTTTTCAGACAGGCAGATTCTAAACGATTTCAAGCTTTAAAGTTCAGACTTAACATTTTAAATTGTGTCTAGTACTGTCTAGTCATCATTGAAGTTTTTTTTTTTTTGCATATCTCACCTCTGGTATTGCCTAACTAACTTTTGGTAGTGGACACATAGCTTGAGTCATAGCTGAGTCAACACTAAGCTATGGTTCAAAACCAACCACAGAGAGCCAGACTATAGTCTCTTGATGGCCAAAAGATGCTTAAAGGGAGAGGGAACCAGATCGGTACAGTGGTTAAAGTACTGGCCTGGAAACCAGGAGATTGTGGACTCTACTCTCACCTTAGGCAGCAATGAATCCACCCAACTCACCTCACAGGATGGTTGTTGTGGGAAAAATAGGACGAGGGAGGAGAATTAGGTTTGTTTGCTGCCTTGAGTTACTTATACAAATAATAAAGATGAGGTAAATATCTAATAAATAAATAAAGTGGGCAGGATTAGAAAACTAATAAATGGGGCTTTCTGATATCAATGGGTATTTAGGATTTCCTATTTTTTCTTGGGAAGGGGGAAGTTTATTATTACAAATGTGCTGTGTTACCAATGGACCCAGACAACACATTGTTTATTAAGTACTCATGATTGTAAAATTAGAAAATTAATAAAATATTTATTAAAGAAGAAAGGAAATTACTAGGGAGGAGCCATTTTAACTCTCATTCTCCAAACCAAGCTATCTAAAAAAAATGTATTGGGATTGTTTCACAGATTTTGTGCATTTTCTTCCTTCCAATTGGCAGGACACCAGAAGAAAAAGCAATCTAAAAACTGACCTAATAATAAAGAGAGTCCACTGTTTTATTATGCATTGCAATTTTTAATTTTTTTAAAAAATCTCCCAATATAGAGAAGAAGGAATAAAAACAAGCATGGATAAGTGAGTTGAAATATATGGTTCTTTTTTTCCCTTCCCTCAATTATATGCTATACAACATCATTTTAATATCATTTTGAGACAATATTTAGATGCTTTGACACAAAAGAGAGAGATTCTTTGGCAGTTTGTATAGAATGTCAGAACAGCGTGGTTATGCCAATAAAACAGGCTATATTGTGAAGAGAAAAAAAATGGACTAGGAAGATATTTATTTTTATTTCCAAAATAAAATCTGTCAGCAAATATTTGGCAGTGACATAGCAAGGATGTATGTTTTCTCCATATGTAAAACTTTCAATACAATTTCTGATAGGTACTCCTCCCAGAAGGGGCAGTATACATGATAGTTCCATGTAAATAATAGGTAACTCTTCTCTCTTACTTAGATACTCAAGAGTTTAATTTTGGCCTATTTTCAGAGAACTGAAATGATATGACTAAAGTTCATTGATTTTGAGACATAGCCATGGACACTAAGAAATATATAATGGTACTTCTTGCTTGTTATTTCAAAGTAACCCATAATCTCCACCATATACTGAAGCTGCTCATATTCTGATATATATACTGTGACTTTCTTTGTATTTCACTCTTCTAGTCTCAGCTGGTTGTATTTCTTAAAAACACTGAATTCCAATCCTTCCTGTTTCTAATGTTGTTTAGTCCTCAGAAATAAGACATAGTCTTACTTCCTCTGCTTCCTACAAAGATTTTCTTGAAAACTTGCTACTCCCATATGTCCAATGGCATAGTTGGACTATGTTTGTGGAGATCATCAAATTCATCTTTGTCTTGGTGCCTATTGAGGGATTTAACTCTTAACAGAACATAACATAACACAACAGAATAACAGAGTTGGAAGGGACTTTGGAGGTCTTCTAGTCCAACACCCTGCTCAGGCAGGAAACCCTTACTATCTCAGATAAATTGTTGTCCAATCTCTTCTTAAAAACTTCCAGTGTTGGAACATCCACAACCGCTGGAGGCAAGTTGGAACACTGCAATCATGTCTCCCCTAGTCCTTCTTTTCACTAGACTAGACATACCCAATTCCAACAACCATTCTTTATATCTTAGCCTCCAGTCCCCTAATCATCTTTATTGCTCTTCTTTGCTCTTAGAGAAAAGGTAGAATATAAATCATCATCATCATCATCATCATCATCATCACCACCACCATCACCACCTCCTGTCCTTTTTAATAAATACAGACTCAATTTTCATCCCATCCCAGTGACTCAAAGAATGTGCATGATCTCCTTTTCTCATATTTGGCTTGGTTTGTACAGTAATTTGCTCCAACGACTGGTTTTTTTTTAAGCTATTGCGTTTTTAATGCTATTTCATGGTTTGGTGCTCCCATTTTAATGCTGTCAGAATTGTTGTTTCCTGATTTCCTGAACTTATGATGAATTTCAATTGATATTCTTATTGTAGATTGCACCCATCTGCCTAGTAATCAACTATGCACTGATTAAATAAGTAAATAACACAATCACACTTTGCATTTTCCCCATTCATTGATAGAGTAGTTCCATTTCTTCCTTTCTCCTATGCTGTCATAATTTATATGATAATGCAAATGGCTGAGAGACAAAAACCTTTTTGTTTGTTACTTTATAAACGTGAAAGTATGTTTAGAGATGTAATAACAACTAATGCTGAGCTGTGTCGTGCTGATTTTCAGAATTATATTGAATTCCATCCCAAAATTATCTTTTCAACAGTTTGGGCATTCCTTACGAAAAGGACTGTTTGCATTTTTCAGGAATTGGTCAAAGCATATGTGGGAATGGTCTTTCACTATAAAAGTCTATGGGTTCTCTATCATCACGCTTCAATAAAATGTCATTAGGTTCTTTCATACTGGAAGCAGGGGCAGATAACAAACTCAACAATATCACCAGCAGAAATTAAAAAGACATCCTCAAGGTTTTTCAAAAGAAATATCAAAGGAAGCTTTAGTATATTGACATATCAGATTTAAGCACAACAACTGAGTTATCAGAAAAGACATTCTCCCCTTTCCTTTCAAAATGTTGCCCTCAATGTCTCTTGTGATAGAGGAAGGGCGAGGTGTACAATTGAGCTATTAATACATTTTTTAAAAATACTAAAGGAAATTAAAAAAGCAGGGTTCTGAGAAGAAGAAACAGATAGCTAACTTGATTGAAAGCATGCAATGTTCCTTCCCTGAACTGGGATCCTGCTGTCAGTCAAACTCTGAGCCAGGGGGAACCATAAAAGGAGGTGTGTCAGAATTAAAATGCCTCATTTGATGTTTAGATATGCAGCTGCCCTGAAAATGACAGAAGCATTGTTTAAAAAGTTGCTAAAGTGATTAAAGAATTCAAACACTTAGGAGTATCATTTTACCCACACAAATCAAGCTCAGAGTAAAATCATCTTGATAAAGATGTTTGACACAGATCTGTTTTACAGCCTTGGAGAGAAGGGGGAGTTATCTCATGTTAAAATAAAGACTCCTTTGAGTCACACTTGACAACTGGCAAATTCATAGAAACGTTCATGTAGCTTTCTTGACTGCAATATTTCCATTGCTTTCTGGGGACATTTTTTTTTCCTTTTTCTTTTTTGTTTCATTCTATTGACAGTTTGATTCGGCTTAGCTTTTCAAAACCGGACTAAAATTGGCTAGGTGTTGCTCCCAAATAGGAAGAGAAAGGTGCGTTAGATATGTTGGTTTACCTTTGTTGAAAGAAAAATCATCAGGGTCCAGTCTAAGCCGGGAATAATCAAAATGGAGATTGCTTTAGAAAGAAGGTTGTAGTTTATTGAAGAGGAGAGCCAGACAGAAAGATGGCTCTGGAAAAACAACTGACCACATGGAGCAGAGTGGTGGGCTTTTATATCTTCTGGGGCTCTTGAGGTTGTTTCCTGTTCCTGTTTGAGGCTTTGTTTTTTCTGTGTCATGTACTTTGACCTGAGTCTGAGTGTGCCCTTTTGGTATTGGTGGGTTAATACTATTATGTCCTGTCTTAGAGTTTGGGTAGGGTATGTAGATTTTAAGGGTCTTTGTCTTCCTAATTTCTTCAGTTTCTAGCTGGAAGGCTCCAATCCTTTCTGAAAGGATTATTGAATTTGCATTTGCATTTCTAAAAGCTGGCTTCTGCCTAGGGGCTGGTCTGGTTTCTAAGTTCTTCTCCATTATTCCTTTGGGGAAATATATTCTGCCTTTTTAATATTTCCCAGAATATTTCTTTCTCTGGATTCTTCCCCCTCCTTCAAGGGTGGTGGAATTGTATTCGTAAAAAATAATAAAGGTGGGAGACAAACAAACAAACAATTCATTGAAAAGCTCACCATCTAAGTGTGGAGGTAAGTCATGTTCTCAAGGCTATTAGGATCAGAGCCAATCTAACCTCAGACAGAAGGATGTCTCAAAGCGTGGGTACCATGGCAGAAAAGACTCTCTTCCTGGATCTCATCAGATGATACTCATTTATAGATGGGACCTGTAACAACTCTCTCCTGCCAATAGAGGTAGAGAAGTCAGGATTTCTTCCTAAATAAGGCAGAAAAAGCTTATGACTTCTTTTTCTAAAATGCAGAGATAGATATTATTGAACAGAGTGACGCTGACCAGTTTGTTCTATAGATGCTCCAATTTCAAAGTGAATGTTAGCAACAGGTAGACTGTGGGAAGCCAGAGAAATCTATCTCTGGAATAATAACAAAACCAAAACAAGAGCGTATGTTGATTTTGAATGCAATGCATTTTTTCTGTCTCGATTTCTGACACCTCAGATTTTCTCTAGCCCAGCTTGAGACTCTGGGTTTGGAGTTGCTATTTAGTAAACGTTGCTGGGGAAAGCCAGGGAAATTTAGCTGCCAGCTCCAAACTGCAGGGGTGGAATTGGCAGTAGTAAAAACATGCAAAAAAGAGAGAAGGTTCAGCAAATAAAGATAATATGGATTGTCCCCCGGTGTTCTTGCTTTCAAATTACTGATTAAATGAACTTTTCATTCTGCAAACTGTCTTTAGTCTCTTGTTTACATTTGCCTTCAATGTCTATTCTCCTATCTCTCTATCTCCCCAAACCACCACAATATCTCAGTCTCATAAAGCTACAAACTTTCATCTGTCCCTTGGTGGTTTAAATTAGAATATATGCAATATGTAAGACTCTGTGGCTTGTTAAATGCATGCTACAAAACGAATAAAGGAAGAATCTTAAGTGTGTAAATAGCAGGAAACTGAATATTGCAGGCTTATTAATATCTCACTACCCCTCATTCCCCCGCCCAACTATGTGTTTAAAGAGATTAAGATTCCCCCAACTCATTGCAGAGAAAGAAATAGTCCAATCATATGCATATTTACTGAAAACTCTGCCCCAATGAGTTTAGTGGGGCCACTTTCAAATGTGCTTGGGACCACAACTATATAGTTCAATCCAGCAATATGTATTTGGAATAATCTGTTAATGGGATTGGCTTCTAAATCAATATATACATGACTGCAGTTTTAGTACTGTTTCAGAACACAAATTCCATTAAAACGATGGGGACAAGTTAGTCACACGTAACTTAAGTGCCTTTAATTTGGAGACAGACGAACAATTCATTTCCAAGCTGGATTGAGGCCCTGTACTGTTTAATAGCTGTTTACTTAGTCCCATTTGCCTGGCACTGCAATTTGGCTTCTAGTTTTGAACATTAACATCTCTGATGGGGGCCTCCATGAGTAAGCCTGTAGTACTTTTTAGAACTGTGCAAACAGTTTTGCCCCTAGAGAAGCATAACACCTCTCTGATGTAACACACACCAGAAGACAAGCTCAAGACCCAAAAAGACTTTGGTTAGACTTGAACGGTAGGCCCTATCTAATTCATTGTAGATGACTTTTCTGTATAGGTACCTATACATAATTTTCTGTATAGGTACAGGCTAGGGAAAACTTGGCTTAATGCCAGTAATTGTGAGAGGTACCTTGGAGTCTTAGTGGACAATCACTTAAATATGAGCCAGCAGTGTGAGGCAGCAGCCAAAAAAGCAAATGTGATCCCAGGCTGCATTAACAGAGGGATAGAATCAAGATCACATGAGGTTCTGATACCACTTTACAAAGCCTTAGTAAGACCACACTTGGAATACTGCATCCAGTTCTGGTCGCCACAATATGTTGAGACTCTGGAAAGAGTGTAGAGAAGAGCAACAGAAATGATTAGGTGGATGGAGGCTAAAACATGAAGAACGGTTATAGGAATTGGATCTAATGAAGTCTAATGAAAAGAAGGGGAGACATGATAGCAATATTCCAATATTTGAGGGGCTCCTACAAAGATGAGGGGGTCAAACTATTTTTCAAAGCATCAAAAGGCAAGATGAGAAACAATGGATGGAAACTAATCAAAGGGAGAAGCAACCTAGAACTAAGGAGAATCTTCCTAATGGTGAGAGCAATCAACCAATGGAACAACTTCCTTTCAGAAGTTATGGGTGCTCCATAACTGGAGGTTTTCAAAAGAGACTTGACAATCATTTATCTGAAATGGTGTAGGATCTCCTGCTCAAGCAGGGGGTTGGACTAGAACACCTCCAAGATCCCTTCCAACTCTATAATTCTATGTTCTATGAATGAAAAATTAAATGGAATCGTAACAAAACATTTTTTTTCCATGAAAGCACCTCATACTATGACTCTTAAAGCAGCCCAATCAGGTTCATTCAAAAGACTAGAAAATATCAGGGCTCTTTCTTAACTAGTCAAGAAGTGCTGTGCTTTTGTTAACATGCGGTCCAAAGTATTTATTTGAAATTACGTTCTAAGCAAGGGCTGCCCATAATAATTATTAATTGCTTTTTAATTCAGAGAGAATATCTCTAGTACTGCATATCTTGTTTTATAATTGGAACAGAGAGCCTTGTGTGTCTCCTAGCTTGCAGGAACCTTAGTAAGAAATTCTTAGTAAGATCACAGGTCAACAACCAAATCTATAGAGGATAACAGGTTTCCCACCTGTTTTACAAATAACTTTAACTTGGAATATATTACTGGTCCTTGAAAAAATATTAAAAACATGGCACTTTACTTAAGCTTTGGGGTTGCTGTTAGTGGTGGTGGTAATGAGGCTTTGGTAGATGATACAATAGTTTCCAGTTTAATTTTTATGTTATACTGTTTTTTTTACATACCGTTATTAATGATACCAACGTTTTAAGTCACTTTGAAATTTGAAATATACTTGAAATAATCTACCCACTAGCCAAAGATCTCTGGATAGGCAACAGAGCTACTAAAACATTAAAGATTTCTAGAAGTAGCAATCTTCCAACACATTTTTAAAACCAAGGAAATGCTAATGTCTAGTTAAATATCTTGACATGATTGCTGAGAATCATGGCATTCCATGGGTCAGAAGGATAGAAGCTTCCTGTGGTCTGATGGTATTTGGTTTCTATTTGTTTCAACATAGGAGAATTAATGTCCATAAAAGGAAAGACCATGAGACAAAGTTTATTAAATAGCAAAAAGAACTTTATTGCTTTGTTAGTGAAAACCTGACACAGAAAACCCTGAGAACTCCCACAATGTCAAACAAGGTAACCATGCGCCGTTGAGCTATTAGCAAACTTTAATATCACATACCATTATCTTGATTCTGATCCTTAAATTTCAATCTAACCCTACACTAAGATGTGCATAATCTTACCCATTTAGGGCTCACTTGAAGAAGGTAAGAAAGAGGTTGCATTCTCTGTGTTGGCCCATTTTCTCTCTGTGTCTTCTCATGTGAGCCCATGTCTTAAATGGGCTTGATGAGAGTATATGGTAAAACCACTCACTAAGTGTCAGTATATAGGGATAACTGTAACACACAACTTTACAATGTTTACCACAAAGTACTACAAGGGATCTGCCCAAAGTGTTTTTCAGGGTTTCAATCTTAATTACTCCTGGTTTGAGTTGGTTGACAAGTTCAACTTGCTAAGGGCTTCTGTCTAAATTGTTATCTAGGAAGAATCCCCGCTGGGCTTCATGCCTAAGTTAGGGCTCCCTGCCCGTTACAGTAGCAGTTTATTATCAGAGGGCTCCACAGGGGTCGTGAGCAATATGTAGACAGCTTCTTCTTCCTTTTCCTGGAAATCTAGCATGCAACAACAAAATGGTTGATGGGCTGTCTTTTTGAACAAGATTTTCTGACACGGGGAGAACAAACAATACCGTTGTTAAAAATAGCTTTAAAAAAAATGAAACACATCAATTTGCTCTTGCAGAATAGGGGAGGCATTTAAAATACAACTGACAACACACTTATAGAAATTCCTGGGGGATGAGGAATATCTTAGTCTGGCATGAAGAGAATTGGTTGTATGATGTATTACTTTAAAGAGAGAATATTCTAAAAGCAGGCTCCCATAATGGAGAAGATCCTCTCTCTCTTCTATTCACCTGTGGTGTATTCGCTTTTAGTAGGGCATCTAAAGTCATTTCTTTAAAAACTGGCCCCAAGCTGTTCAAGAATTTAAAAATCAGCACTAAACATTTACCCTGGCAGTCAGATCAGCAGATGAATCACTGATGTCATATGATGCTATTAGTTAGTCCCAGTAAGTTATCTCTGTATTAAAGCATCTTCAGAATAGGCCTACATCCATCTTTTGCAATAATCTATCCAGAGATTGTCATGGCATGCAGAATAAGAGGGTACCTTTACCAGGTACTGCAATTGATATGTCAGTCAACCCTGATAAACAGTGACCCATTTGCTTGAGATCATCTGTGCCTCCAATGACAATGAAGAGGAAGAGCCTGAACTTTCAAAGTTATTATTTCTAGTTCCCAAACAGACTGAATCCTAGAAAATTCACCCTGGACAAAAACAAAAAACAAAAAAAACCCCACCTCTAACTTGTACTTAGGAAGCAGTTGAGTTGGCAATATGCAGATAGTACTGAGTGTTATCTGTCCTTCCTTTTCATTTAACCCAAGTTCATTAAATTCAAGAATTGGGTTAAATAAAAAGGAAGGGGAGGTAACACTCAACATTATCTGCATATAATATTGTTGTCAACTCAGCCACTTCTTTAAATGACTGTCCAGCAATTTCTTGTACATATTATATAGAGGGGAGAACAAAATTAGGAATTAAGGATCCTTGTAAGACAATTGCTGTACAGCAAATTTATAATCCCCCAGCACCATCTTCTGGAAAGAGCCAGTCAAATATGAGGGGAAAGACAGTAGAATAGTAAATCAAAGTCCTAGTTCAGACAGTCCAGAAGAATATCATGACTGAAGGGTTTGAAAGCTGCTAAAAGATCTAAGAGAATCAAAAGGGCTGTGCTCCCCATATGTTTCAGCAGAGATAATCTTATAGAACAACATTTCTATTCCTGAGGCAGGTCTAAAGTCAAAGTGAAATGGCTTAGGAAAAAACCTTATCCCCCCAAAAAAAAACCACACACAGAAGAGACTGGAAAGCACTCACTTCAGCATCTTATCTTGAAAGAGGATGCTAGCATCTGTAGTTGTCTACTGCTTTCTAGTTTAAGATAGGTTTTTTTTTCCCCAGGATCAATTAATGACTTCCTAAATCTAACAAATCAAGATGGACAAAAGTGAACTTACAAGCAGGTATCCAAACTCATCCAAGGACCTTATTCAGGTTTCAGTAATTAAAACAGAACGCATTGTACTGAGCAAGATGGTTCTATAAATATTTCTAGTAACGTAGCTTCACTGAGTATGGAATCTGGATCATGCCAGATACTAGTGAACATTTCTTCATAATATCTTGGAACTTTACCATAGCAAGTCATAAAGATGTGCCTGATTCCTTTTTAGTTCTGAAAGTAAACCCAATTTATTATCCTTCACTAGCTTTACAGGGAAGTACTGTAAGGATGCAATTGAATTAGAAAATGTTGCTTTTTTGCTACTCTATTGTGAATGCATATACTGTAAGGTAGGGTTTGTGTCTTATCCAAAGGGTTAGCCCTGAAGGGCAAAGGATGACTTTTTATCTAAGGAATTAAAGATATATTATGCTGGTTAAAATAATTGAAAAGTGAAATTCTGGAAGCAATCTTTACATATTGCTTCTCGAATATTAGAATTCAAGCAACCAAAAATGAAAATGAAATAGATACAGTAAAAAACCCAATATCAAATGAAAAGGTCTCAAGATAAATGAATCGGTAAAGCAGTTTCAGGATAAAAAGAAATGGGAAGGTTTTATTCAGCCCCATCATTACTAATAGTATTGATGGATGGGATATAAAAGAGGCAACGGTACATGAATCCTCAGCCTTATAGAATTACAAATGAACTTTGGTCTATACTTCTTCATGGCTTGCATGACTAAAGAAAATGAAGGGCTTTATGCAATAAAAAAAATATTTGTCATCTTTTTGCTCTGTGCAAACAAAGGAACAAACAAAAAAAAAAGGGAATGGAAAACCACAAATTAAAACAATCTTGAAAAGCTTAAGTGTCAGTTGGGAAGAACATCCCAGTAAAAGCAGACAATCAGCAGGTGAGAACTGGCTCACTGGATCTGACAATGGACATTGATGATGGAAACATTGCTACTTGTCTGGAATGTTGAAGTGATAGCCTTCTGGATTGCAAACAAACAAACAAACAAACAAACAAAAATCTCCTTCCACAGTTAGACCATGTTTATGTGGCAAAAAGACTTCCAGAGCTGAAGAATGCAGGGAAAGAACAGAAATGACATGGTAAACAAGATCTCCTAGAGAAAAGAGTGATTGCCAAAAGTTAAGGGCATTCATCTCCTTATTGGTGATGTTACTGTGGACAGCAGAGTTGGGTTCTATCTCCTTAATTTCTGGTTAAAATTCTCCTTAAAGCTCTCTTTTAGCGCTAGCAATAGCACTTAGACTTACATACTGCTTCACAGTGCTTTACAGCCCTCTCTAAGTGGTTTAGAGAGTAATCTGGGCTCTCATTTTACTGACCTTGGAAGGATGAAACTGAAAGGCTGAGTCGGTGAGATTCAAACTGCCGAAATGCTGAAAGCCCTTGTCCATTAGAGTTTGAAAATGCCAAATGTCATCTTGTATAACATATCTGGGATGTTAATTTTCAAATCAGTTTAAGCCTAATATCTATGGTTCATCTATTTTTCCCAAATGGATATGTGCCATTGTCTTTGCATTTCTTGATTCTAATTTTGAAACCTTGAGAGGCTGTCACCTTAGCTAGGTGCACTTGGCTAGGTACACACTCCTTGATTAGATGCACTGCCTTCTGCTGCAGTCTTGTGGAGGCAGTATAAAAACATTTCTTTTCAGCAGCATTTATTCCCACGTGGAAATGGTTCCATGGAATTCCTGAACAACCTACTCCTTCGTTGCTTTCTTTACAGGAAATCTCAGAAAATATATGCCATTTTAAAGAACTATCTTGGTAGAAATCCCAGTGCTTATCTGCTTATCTCTTACTTAGAACAGGAACCTGATCTATCTTTCCTGATTGACTGAATTTGCACTACCATCCATTCTTGCTATAACTGAAAGTTACTATAAATTGTGATGATTTCCACTCTTATCTGTCTTATTGTTATTTTATTTATGGTATGTAATTATATTGTGTTTTATACCTACTTTTACTTTTAATAAGCATAGGTTTATATATATATTTTATTGCAGCATTTTCTGCCCTAAAGGCCATAATAAAGGTTTTGATATTAAGCTAAGCTACAATGAGATAGACTTTTCAACACATTATGGGGTGCTTAGGATCTTGAACCAGGTTTCCGGGTTAAGCAGGCTTTGGCAGGGTATGGAATATCATGTAAAACAAGAATGGTGTTTTGTTAATCTGGGTTTGAAGTATTGTGTGAACCTGTCTATTTGTCAGATATAATAGAAGGCTTCAAAAGGTCTTCAGTCAGCAATCAAAATAAATATAGATTAGGTCATATCAGCTTATAAAAGTAACTCTTCAACAATCTTACCCCAGCTTTACATGCAAGCAAAAGGAGATTTGTGTAACAAAATTAAGGCATTTTTTTAAACAAGCTCTTAACTGTTTCTCATTATAGGTTGCTTTTTCTTGTTTCTCGTTAGGAGCTTGAATAATCAGAACAAACATTTCCTTTCTATTTCCTCCTTTTCTCCCACACATACACATTCACTTGGTCAACCTCTGTGTGACTTGAACAACTGTGTGACAAGATTGTATCCAAAAGATATTCTTTGACCTCAAAGGTATCATGATGGACAATATATTTCACCGATTAAATATCAACCTCTACCAAAAAGGGCCCTGTCAAGAAAGGAAACATTTCTATACTGCCCATCACATTTGAATGAATGATTTACATGTTGAATGAATCAACATGATTGATGAATCCAGAGGTAAGATGCTTTGCACATTTCTGGGCGGCTCACTTCCAGTTTCCTTTTCTTGAATTTTTTTTTCCTTTTCCAAAACCCACTTACCTATTATTTCTTAATCCTCTCTTTCTATTAAACTGAACAGGGACTCTAGCGTTTTCCTTTTTCTCTTTCCTTCAAGTTTTTACAAAATATAATTTGGAATTGAACTTGTGCTAAGTAGAGCAAGCTGTAAAAACCTCAATAAATAAGTAAAGAAAAGAGCAGAAAGAGCAAACAGTAGAATTGTCAACAGATTGGTGTCCTGCCATATGACACATAGATGGCATGATCTCCCATGATGTGTTTTAGGAACAATTGCTGCAATTTCCAGTAAATCACACTTCATTTGACAGGAGCATCAAGTCGGGGAAAACTTTAGCAGTTACACACCCAATTTAACAATAGAGAGACCCATTGAGGCATTATTGTGAGTACCTGCAAAGACAACACATAAAACATAAAATGTAGTAGAGCATCAAGGTGCTCCAACGCTCTCAAGTCAGATCTACCACCAATCTTCTCGTGACCTAAAGCTGCCTTCTAGATAAAGAAAGTGAAAAACAAACAGAATGCAATTGTTGCTTATTAGAGCAAAATGTACAATAATGACAAAATTACTCTAGCAAATACAGTGCTTTTTTTCTAAAAAAAAAAAAAAAAAAAAAAGGTGCCAGAACTCACACACGTCATACAACCCGCCTTGCCTACCCTACAAGGTTCCATCCAAAAAAGGTGTTGGAACTCCATTCTGGGCGTTCTATGAGAAAAAAAGCCCTAAGCAAATGTGACTGTGTAATATTTCATGGGATCACCTCTGATCACTGTTTAGCATAATTAAATCAGAGCTCTTGACACAAAGTGTTGTTGGGATGCATTATTTCAGTTGGTTGTCTCAGCTCTCAGAAAAGCATTTTATGTCTCTTCACATACACTCTCAAAACACTACACACGGGTATGTGTGTGAGAAGCACACATACCGTACAATCCATGGCCATTGCTGTCAGCATGCCATGTTTTACTTCAGATTTTCTGTATAAATCAGACTTATGCTGAGTTTGCTCAGTCCTTTTTCTGTACTGAAAACCTTGGTATTTATAGCTCAGAAATGTCCACAATACCATAAACAACGTGAGTTGGCAAACTGTTTGTCTATGTTTGGAAATAGAGGGTGTGTAATATCTCATAGTACACTGGACACTTAAGACAACCATCCAACTTTTTTGAAAAAGTGCTCAGCTCCATATGTGTAGAGTCATATTCTACAGTTGTATGACATCTTTCCTATTGTGGTGCCACATTCTGCTAAACCTGTTTTGTGCAATCAGATATTTAAAACTACGAAGTCCTTACAGTCTCTCAATCTATGGTCAACTCAGTAAAAGAAACTCAGTCACATATTCAATTTATTGCGGTCATAGACAGTAAAAATAATAAACAAAATGAGTAAGACAGAATTAAAATACAATTGTAAAACAATCAAACTAACAAATAAATGAGGTAGAGGATACAGCCTATATTAAACAATAATTATAACATGTATTAATAGGTAGAGGATAACATATTATATGTGATAACATCTAAAATTAAAACAAAGTAGTAGTATCTAAAATTAATAAGTAATATTATCTAAAAGCCGTGGTGGCGCAGTGGTTAGAATGCAATATTGCAGGCAAACTCTGCCACTGCCAGGAGTTCGATCCTGACCAGATCAAGGTTGACTCAGCCTTCCATACTTCCGAGAACCCAGATTGTTGGGGACAATATGCTGACTCTGTAAATGGCTTAGAAAGGACTGTAAGGCATATGAAGTGGTATATAAGTCTAAGTATTATTGTTATTGCTAAAATTTAAATGAATTATAGTTACAGACACTGAATTGTGGGAGATTGGCCAACTGATCTCTAAATTGTATGCCTGCTCTTTTTCAACATTACTTCTTTCAGGAACTAATAAAGGCCAAGGCTGGAAGAATGCTACTTGGATGTTCACACCAGAAAAAAAGAAAGAAAAAGATAAAGAAAAAAAAGTCAAGAGAGGTTTGGAAAGGACAAAGTGTAACATCTGGGTGGATGACTAAAATGCTATCTGTTAGATTTCTGAAACAGAAATAATTGTATATTCCTTATGAACTTTAATAGAGTTCCCTGCTTCAAAACTTGGATGTTTTGGCTCCTGAACTGTGTTATACTGCAAAGTCTATTCATTGACTTTGACACTGACTGATTTTTTTTTAACTTTTACTCTCAGTTTTTTGATCTTTTGTTTGGACAGTTCATTTCCTACCATACACCAATCTAAATCATTAGGTATATAGGTTTCTGATCCTGTAACAAGTCCTTGATGTCTACAATCTTCTTAAGGCTTCTAAAGGTTTTCAAGGAGCAAATCAGCAAACGTTACACTGAAGTTAACACATTTTATGATTCTTTTTGGCTTAAAATGTAAAAATAAAGATAGCTCTAAGCCAAGTTTGAATCTTAGTAGACATATCTATACTGGTGTTTTGATAAAGCTATGTTATCTCCTAAGGTTTCTACATAACTCTGTAGGATAGTGTTTCTCAATATTAACAACTTTAAGATTTGTGGACTTCAATTCCCAGAATTCCCTAGCCAGCCACACATCATAAAGTTGCCAACATTGAGAAACCCTGCTTTGGAGTATAAGAGGAAGAAGATGGAAAAGAGGCTTATGGGATTCTGGTTTTATAACCTTTATAGCAGACAAAGCATTGTTCCTTCTTCTGCACCTGCAGCTTATACTAGCAGTAGGCATTACAGCAGGAGACATCATGCATATAGGGTTGCATGGAATGAACCACAGCAGGCAGAAGGTGATCCCTGCTGCCAGTAAGGTTTGGCTCACTTAAGCAGGTAAAGTATGATTTTATCATATGGTTTTATATCTGACAAGCAGTAGCCCATTACTCTGAAAAGTCCGTAAACTTATGATAATTATGGGCTCTCTTGGAATAGCTCCAGATCTCCTTTTTCTTTAACCAACCACCTTCAGACATTGAAGATCTGACAAGAAAAGTGTGGAAGATTTTCAAAGCAAGCAGAGTGACTCAAAGAAAGGAGCTATTGTGGCACTAATTGTGCTCACCCTGGAGCACTGGGAGAGGGGTGGGTTGGGGCGGGGAAGAAGGCTCATCTAATGAAACTGGTAGTTCCAAAGTGCAATATCACACATCACTTTTATCTGAAGCATGGTGCTCTCCTTGAACACTTCACGCAGGGACAGTTGGACCTGATTATCACTTTGTCTGATTCAGCTACTCATCGCTGCATGCAGAGCAATACAAGCCTGGCTACACCTGCCTTTGCCAGTGCAGTCATTTTAATCTGATGGTTTTGCACTAGCAGAAATGTACCACCCACCTTATTAGAAATGTGAGTGCTTTTTTGCAATAAGATTGGAGAAGTGAAAGGCTTCTTTAATGGACGACCCTTCTCATCTGCAACCTAAACTATTGTCTGATTTTGGAAACGCTTGGGATTATGCGACATCAGGGCTTGTCCATTAGCAGAAGCCAGTCCTTTCTAGGTGTAATAATCTTTGCCAATCAGCTATATAAAAGGCTTCCCAAATTCTTCTGAATCATTACACCTCTCCTCCCTCAGTGACAAGCAAAGCGTGACTATCCCTCCAAAAACAAAATGAATGATTTCCTAATTAAACTGTTAGAAAAATTGGCTGTCTATTGGCTTTATTCTCTTGGAACACTTCTACTTCAGTTTCTCCATACCTACATCTCATGGGATACTGCAGAAAATGCTAGTAAATTCAATTTTCTTGGGCTTTAAGCCCATCTTCTTCCCAGGGTTTCGCAATATAGAACATAGAATAATCAAGTTGGAAGGAACCTCAGAGGTCTTCTAGTCCAACCCCCTACTCAAGCAGGGGACCCTATACCGTTTCAGGCAAATAACCATTTCAGGGGACATATAAAGAACAGTTGCTGGAATTAGGTAGGATTAGGGGCGACATGACAGGCAGTGTTCCAATATCTCAGGAGTTGCCACAAAGAAGAGGGAGTCAAGCTATTCTCCAAAGCACCTGAGGGCAGGACAAGAAGCAACGGATGGAAACTAGTCAAGGAGAGAAGCAACCTAGAACTAAGGAAAAAAAATCCTGACAGTGAGAACAATTAACCAATGGAACAACCTGCCTCCAGAAGGTGTGAATGCTCTAACACTGGAAGTTTTTAAGAAGAGACGGAACAGCCATTTGTCTGAAATGGTATAGGGTTTCCTGCCTGAGCAGGGGGTTGGACTAGAAGGCCTCCAAGGTCCCTTCCATTTCTGTTATTGTATTGTGTTGTGTTGTGTTGTGTTGTGTTGTGTTCTATTCTATTCTATTCTATTCTATTCTATTCTATTCTATTCTATTCTATTCTATTCTATTCTATATGGTTTTCCAGTCTCTATGTTATGAGTATGAATATGTTATCAGGGACCGCATTCTGCATCAGCCAGACAGGATAGTTTTATTCTGCCTAAGTTACAGACAGCCTTATTAAAAAAAAAAACCCAAGAAGGACCCTCCCACCTTACCTATTCCATCCTCCTGGTATTTGTTGGAACAAAGATGAATGGTAATTGTAGAAATTGTGGCTCAGCAGAATCTAAAGAGGCATCAAATCTCCTGATCTAGGGGTTGTTTCTTTTCTTTTTCCCCTCTACCATATGGGCTTCTATTTGTTCATTAGAAAAATGTATCAATGTTAAATGCCTACCTCTTTTAATTGTCCTATCAAGTTAATTATTATTTTCTGTAGAGTTCATACACCCCCAAGCGCTTGTAATACAACAACGAGCAATTCTTGTTCTTGCCTCTGGCAGATTTTTACATTGGCAATGCAGTTGTGAGTTTCTGAGTTGATGTTTCCCATTTTTAAAAAAATTTCAGTAAAGAAATAGTGCCAAATAAAAAATGGCATTTTTCCTCTTATTCATAGGCAGCTATCAATGAGTATGATAGAAAAAGCAAGTATCCAGAGAGCATGCTGACACTTCCATTCCTCAACATCAGCTCTTGAGAATATAAAATAGCTACACCAATTTGAATATCTATTGCAGCCTAATTGTGACCAATAGGCAGTTTTATAGAGGCTAAAGCAAGATTTCAAGAAAGGCAGTAAATGGCGTTCTTCTCTCTTTATTGTGACAAACTGTCTCAAATGAAGTAATTTTATTAAACAATTAAGAAGATAGGACTAATACAAGCTAAGAAAAATAAAAGAAAAAATGGAAAATGCCAAAAAGTTAGAAATAAAAGTAGGGAAAAATAAGAATATAGTACAAAAGATGAAAATAAATATATACAGAAATGACTTCCCTCTTTACCACAACAAATAATGTTAATAACTTATCACCTTCTCTTTAACTAAAACTTTATCTATTTTTCCCATATGCCACCTCTTTATCTTTTAACAAATTCTGAAAATCTCATCATTCATTCCTAGTTGGCAAAAGTTCATTAAGAGTTACTATAGATAACAACATATCTATTTTCACATGGGTCAAATAAATCAACTTTATATTTCTTCCTTTTACTTTTAACAATCTTGATCTTTAATCCCTTCAAATAATGCCCTAGAACTTGATTTCTTTTTATTTTTTTCTTTATCCTTTCTCAGGAAATTGTTCAAAACTTTAACAAGTTTCTTTTGTAAACCCAATATAAGAAAATATCCAGATTGCTCTTTTGGTTTGTTATTTGTATACCCTTTCTAATTATTAAGACATCAGCCAATTTC
The DNA here is from genome assembly GCF_001527695.2 of Protobothrops mucrosquamatus. Lineage (NCBI taxonomy): Eukaryota > Metazoa > Chordata > Lepidosauria > Squamata > Viperidae > Protobothrops > Protobothrops mucrosquamatus. The sequence continues at coordinate 1,458,695 of NW_015386425.1, forward strand.
ATTTGTATTTTGAATCTGGTTCTTTTCCCATATTGTTTTTATAGCCTGTCATTTTTAAATCCATTTTCAAATCAGTCACAGTCTTGTCAGGAAAAACATGCCCTTCTTTCACAATATCTTTTAAACACAGTCTGTCTGTAAGGCAGACACTCAAAATTAACTTCTTGTTCATAAACATCCCTCAGTAGATCAAATGGTAAAGTATTTTGCTCCATTCTGTATTTAAAAGTCAATCTAAGTGTTCTTCTTCTTTAATTGTAATTTTTAGTTCCTACTGGTTCCCTCTAATGTCTAACCTTCAAAGTCCTGTCTTTTTTTAAAAAAAAGGGAAAGATTTTTATAATTTCAAAATCTTATTTCAAATTCATCAGGACCATTAGTTTATTAGTCTGTTTGCAACTTTCCATAATCAATATTTAACCTGCACTAAGCCGCATAGGGCCTCCCCACCCCTGAGGCACCCATGTTCCGTTTAATGACTGCATCAGGGAGAGCAGGGGTGGACATCATTAAGTGAAAATATGGCTGCCTCATTTAACGATTATCATAGATTGTTACATAATGGGCAGGCTCCATTACTGTCGTAATTCAAGGACTACCTGAACGTTTCATTTTATCCCTTTTTTATTTTCACAAATGTCCCAAGGCATAAGCCAAAGATATGAAGTTCAGTCTAGATCCAGTTAATGTGTGGGTAGTTTTCATACATTTCACTTATTTATTGCAATTAAGGGGGGAAAAAACCATACAAAGTCTGCATGCCAATTCTTCATAGCTTTCTCTTGCAAATGTATTATTAGAACTCTTCAGATTGTTGAAAGGTTACCTTGCTGTGATAGAAGTGTCTCTGCGAAGCAGCAATTACTAAGTATGAGGGTGGAGCAGCTGCAGCACTTTACTTCCCAACAATAGCTTTTCCAGCAGAGCAAAACAACATTGTCTTGCCATTATTAGTCCATTTCCTCTTGAAGTTTACACTTGAAGGAATTATTCCTGTCTGATTAGACTGATTAGAATTATACATCTCATGAGGAAAATGGATTTCATGAGGGTTTTATTTTTCTAACTGATATGATGGCCACCACTATTGAAGACTTAGTCTCCCTATGGTACATGGAGATGATTTAAGCAGCTATCATTCCTGAACATCCCACTTTTAAGAACTTTTCCAACCCCTTTGCATATACCCTATCCAAGAACAATGAAACATGTTGGGATCTGATCAAATACCAGCAACTGCTCACAACTGAATGTACTCCACGATAATACGTTGCTTGCTTGCTCTCTGCCCTTCAAGGCTTATTGCATTTAATGGACGTCGATGCTCAAGTTACATCCTAAAGGTTATAAATTCCTCCTTAGGGGGAATTAGGAAGCCACTCCTGAAAAATAAAGTAATTGGACCCAAAATATCTGAATAATTGTAGATTGGTAGATAACATCCTTTTCTTAGATAAATGAGTGACAGAGTAGAATTCCATTAATTCTCCTGAATGTTCTAAAGTTTTCAATACCACAGACAGTTGGATTTCCAGTTGACTGAATTAGGTGTGGATGAAATAGCTCCACAATTGTTCTGTTGTTACCTGGTTAACCATCTCCAGAAGATGGCCCTGGGGGGGGATGGTTGCATAGCTGTATATTATAAATTTTCATAGCTGTATATTATAAATTTTATTGTATGCCCCATTCTGTTTAGTATCTACAAGAAATTATTGGCAGACATCATTCGGAGATTTAGAGTGGTCTTAATCTTCTTAATTTACTGATGACACACAGCTCTATTTCTTCTTTCTGTCATCTCCAGTTGAGGCAATGAAAGTGCTCAATCAGTGTCTAGCTGTGGAAAAGGACGGGGGGGGGGGAGCTACAAACTGCAGCTGAATTTGAACAAGATGTTTGTGGATTGTTTATCTGTTAGGAGATTGGAATTCAACCTATTTGAGAAGAAGAAAGATTATATTCCTGGCAGCGTTCCTAGACTCACCTCTATCATTTCAAGCAAAAGTGTATTTTGTGACACAATACACCTTTTACCAATTTGCACCATAATGGCCCTACCTGAATAAAAATGGCCTCATTACAGCAATCCATGCCATGGTAATTTCTTAGTTAGATTATTGCAATAGATAAAAGAACCTGGGATAACAGCCAGGATCTGTCTATTTGGAATTAAGTCCCCATGGGCCCAGCAAAGCTTACTCCTAACTAAGCAGACTGATGAGCTATCCGAATGAAGTCAAGCTTTTGAAGAGATTAGAAAAATTTATCAGGCAGCTAGCAGTGTGGAGCAAGCAATGCCATGAGCAGCCATTATGCAGATCAGATCAGACCAGATCAGATCAGATAAGAACCTACAGGCAAGAGATGATCTCATTCACAGCCTAGGGAAAAAAGTCCTCTATATAAAGCAGGCCCAGGAAAAGAAGCATAAGTTTGCATGGCAGATGTGTTCTCTCTCACACACACATAAAAGGGGGCACAGGAAAAGAGCATAATGCTGAAAATAAATACCTATTTTTGCTTTTCGCCCTCCCCCACTTGTCATTTGATTTGGCAGACTATGCAAAATCTTCATCCATAGTCGTTGCATTTGGAATTATATGACTGACATGAAAATATGGGATTGTCATGGTGGGAAAAAATTGCAATGTGGGCTTTGCTGTTAAAGAGGGATGGACAATCATGTGGTTGCCTGAGGTTTCACTAAGTGTGGAGGGGCTGCAAAAGGGCATCAATACAATAAGCATAGAATTTTAAAAGGAAATGAAAAGTCTGGAAATTATGTTATAAACTGAAGAATTATTTTAACACAAGAAGTATTTAAACATATTGTTCAAAATCTTCCTTGCTCTTTTTATCATTAAAAAAGGACTAATTCAGATGTTAACAAATAATGTGTATCTACCAATGGAATGCTGCAAGTCAGATATAGTTTTCACCTTCAATCTACTGTAGTATAATAATTGTTTTAGCCAACTCCCATGCTTCTACAATCTTGATATTTTTGATAGATTGCAATTACAGGAGCCAAAAAGAACATTTGCATATTTATTAAGCAATTGAAATCTGCCTGTGGATTCCAGTCTAGCCAGAATTACTTTAGACAGAAGATTAATTTTTATATATTTGTATCCCCTTATTTGGAAGAATGTTTGTTTATATATATTTATCCTATAAATATATTTATCATATATTTCCAACTTCCCTGATTTCTGGCAAACCATATGGTCCCAATTTGGTAGCATGATCAGAGGTGTATTCAAGAAACCCAAAGAGAAGTCTGAAAGCCTGAGGCAAGTATAGAGTCATAGGGGAACACTCTTGCTTTAGATAATTGTATATTTTAACTGCTACTACCCATTAGATCTATTATTAGCTTCCATGAATTTCCATCCATAAGTTTCACATGCATGCTTCAGGCTTCTACAGCAGGAGTAAAAATCTCTCCTATACAGCTGCAAGAAAAAAAATATGATATTCATTTGAGGAAAATTTATGTGTGGAAAGTGGAGGAAAACATGTCTGGAAATGGTTGAACATCTCTACTTCCATCCACGGGTGTGGATTGTTTGCAGATTTAAAATAGAACGACCAAGCAAAACACTTCTTCCCCTTCTTTTGAAATATATGACTCCTGGGTTTTGTTTTGTTTTTTCATGAACACTCATGTTTGAAAATGTGATGTCTTCCCCAAAAGGCTGAATGACGTGATATTTCTTGTTTATGAAATAGATCTGCATCTAGAAAAAGTAACAGAGATCTCCATAGTTGGAGAGTTGGAAGCATCAGTCCATACAGCTGAATTACTGTAGTTAGATTGTCATCCTTCCTATAGCCTATTTTTTAAAACAATTATTAAGATTATTTTTAAGCATTTGTAATTATTTTTTTAAAGCTTGCCATTCCAACTTATTTAGAATTTTATGAACATTGATGGAGAGGAAACAGATGGTTCTATTCTGGTTCTATTTCTATATTTAAAATTCTATCCATGAAATTGATTGTTCAATTCTACTCAATTGCTGCTTGGGCATAAAGTCCATCAAATCAGGTTGAACATATTAATACATTATTGAACTGTGGAGTGTCAAAAACATGACAAAGAAAAAAAAAGGATTTATTAAACCAATCTGATAAAATAGCACAGATATAAAGCCACAGACTTGCATATAGTAGTTGCATATAGTAGTTGCTATCCAAAATAGGACCAGCATCCAAATTCTGAATATGCTTCCCTGTTTTATAATTTAAAAAAAAAGCCTACAAAATCATGAACTTTGATTGCTTTCTCAATTTCTAATTTGGCATCTGTTATAAGGCTGCCAGGCTTCTTCCTCCTAATAATACCCACACAGAATTTCCAACAGTTGAAGCTTGGATTTAAATCAAGTGATAAATTTTTCTTCACCTAAATAGGATAGATTTGAATAATTTTTTTCCCTGCCTGCATACCAGCCATAATTTTTGTTATAGTACATGCTGAAGATCATGGTTGAGAGACACTTAATTATTTATTCCTGATCTAGGATCAATTGCTTTTCTTGCATGTGTTGGGTAGCATCACAACAACATTATTCCCATATGAGGAAAAAGACACACACACAGGGCAGCAGAACCCAGTGCAAAATCTGCTATTGAGAGTTTATATTATTTTAAAGAAAGTTGTGAAAATCAGCCTTGATACTGGATTGAAAGTCAACCAAACAGGTAGTGCTCGATTTACGACCACAAATTAGCTCAAAAGTTTGGTTGCTAAGTGAGATATTTGTTGAGTTTTGTCCCATTTTATGACCTTTTTTTTTTACCACATTTGATAAGTGAATTTGGCTTCAACATTTACATTGCTTGTCAGAAGGCTGCAAAAAGTAGTCACGTAATTCCGGGACATCATCATAAATATGACTCGCTTGCCAAGCTTCTTAATTTTGATCACATGACCATGGGGATGTTACAATGGTCGTGTGAAAAAAGATCATAAGTCACTTTTTCAGCTCCGTGGTAATTTTGAACAGTCACTAAATGAACTCTTGTAAGCCGAGGATGACCTTTAAATCAGAGCCAGAACATTTTTTTTTTCTTCATTAGTTGGAAATCACTTTAGCTAACTGATACATTTTGACAGCTGCTACTCTGGCATTTTGAGCAACTGTGCATCTGTTAAAGGGAAGAGCCAGGTCTGTGCATATGGCTGACAGCACTGTGCCACTGCTTTTAAAGCTAAAAGATGAACTCTTATGTTGAGAGATGGCCAGGATGCTCCATTTGTCTGGGAACTCACAATTAAAATTACCATAAATCCTGGATTATGGACTCTTTGAAAGAAGACTTAACAGACTTTCTGTCTTTCTGAAAACAGATTTTCTTTGTTTCTCATTTTTATAACTGCATTTCTGTGCACAGGGATAGATGATGACCATAGAGAAGGAAACATTCAACTGGTCTCCATGGTAGCTGCAGTGACAGTGTGTTCCTGTGTGTTTGTTGTTGCCATGTAGTTTTTTTTTCTCTTTTGGAAGGAATTCTAAGGTCATGGGAGGTGTAGTATAACTTCCACTCAGACTTAGTATACAAAAATGCCCATTAAAGTTTTATAACCACTGGAGTGGTTAACCCCATACCTAAATAACCCTATTTGACTGTACATAAAAGCATTAATTCTTTCATTTAAATTGTATTATCACACCTGGAATCAGATGAACATTAATGCATTAATATAATCATAAAAATCTAAACAAAGCCAAGTCCTATTTCTAGAAAGCGTAGGTAGCATGATTTTTCAGTATGCTCCTAATATAAGCATTACCTCAAAAATAAACCCCAGAGGTGAAGCGAGGCAAGTGGTGGGGTGGGAGTGGCTGCCCAGGGGGGCTGGGGGCTGGGTGGGCATGGCCAGTTCACATCACTCAGGTCGGGGGCACTTGTGGAGGCCTGGGCATGGCTGGGGGGATCCAGGGTCTCCAGTAGAGGGGGTGAGACCAGGGAGGGCATCAAGGTCTGATTCACCAGAGGAGCCTCCCCAACCCTCTCAGGCTGTGCAGGGCCGCTGGATGGCAGCACAGGCTGCCCTGGGGTCTGGTTGGCAGGTGGCCAGCCTGGCCCTTTAGCTCCTGGGATGCCAGGACCCCATGGCCCAGCCCCGCTTTCCTGAAAGACCATCTGTCTTTGCCTGCAGCTGTTGCAACTGGGGTGGGGTAGGTAGCCACGCAGTCACCTGGTGCATCCAGCAAACCGGATTTCATGCCTCCCCCCACATCTCTGCATCCATCTGCTGCTTGGAGGTTGGCCTGGTGGTTGTGGCTTTCTGGTACACCTGTGTGGGCTGCAGAGTCCCAGCTGCCTCTTGGGAATCTGATCTGACTCCCTGAACACAACAGATGCACTAATAAATCTCCAATCTTCCTTTTATTCAGGAATGCCAGCAGTTTCACATAGCTGACTGTTAAAGTCTTTTTTCTTCTTCTTCTTCTTCTTGTGCCATATCCGTTATCGGACGTTGGTGATCATGTTGGCGATCCTGTTTTTATCAGCAGCCGCACGAAAAAGTGCTGCTGAGTTTTGTCCAAACCAATCCCTTAGATTTTGAAGCCACAATGTTTTTCTTCTGTCTGGACCTCGTTTGCCTTCAATCTTTCCCTGGAGGATTAAATGGAGTATGCCGTATTTTTCTGGGTGTCGCATCACATGTCCGAAATATTCTAATTTTCGTTTTTTAATTGTTTTGATGATTTCCCTTGGCTTTCCCAGGCAGCTTATCACCTCCTCATTTCTGATCTTGTCAACCCAGCTTATACATAACAGCCACCTGTAAATCCACATTTCAAATGCTTCTAGTCTCTTCAGGTGTCCTTCTGTCAGAGATCAACTCTCTACTCCATAGAGCAGGATAGAAAAAAATATAGCATCTGACAAGCCTGACTTTCAGTCTTAGGCTTAATTAAAGTCTTTAGTTGCCTCCAAACAATGGAGCTCGCTCCCCTTTCCCCTGCAGGGTCTCCCAAATTAATCTCAGTCTCTCACCACGCTTTCAGCAAGAGTCCTTCAGGCAAGCTGGCTCTTTTCCAACATAAGACACATGCACATGCTCAGAAGGCTCTCCAACTCCCAGCACTATAGGATCCGAGGAAAACTCCAGCAAGTTTCCAAACAAGAGACAGGAGTTCCAAACAGAAGTAGCTGACTGGCAAGGAGACGAATAGTTATCTGCCACACCTATTCGTCTCCACCCCTGCCTTTTATCCATAGCTGAGGTGGGGCTCTGTTAGTAGCAGTGACTCTTCCGCCCTGAAGACTGGTCCATAGCCTGACAGGCCACAACAGGATCGCGGCTCCCCGCCTTTCCCATTTGCCTGGACAATTGTAGGTGGGGCGGTGGTACCGGCATCAGGCAGAGGCAGAGGCATAGGAGATGGGAGGAATTGCCACCATCCGCCTCTCCTGTGATTCAAAGGTGAAGCGTCGCTCTCACCTCCCATGTTTCACTGACGTTTTGGGGCCATCCTGTTTCAATGGCAAAAAGTGTTGCTACCGCTTGGTTTCAGCAACCATGGATTCTTCCTTCCTGCAGGTTTGTTGGAAACGCTGCTCCATTGCTTTTCCTTGCTTCCGGCTTACCCGCTGCATTTTTGGGGGGCTCTGATGTTACCAGGGCCGGCTTGCCTTGATTCTGGCACTGCCACCATCTGATGCTTTTGTTCCCTTAACTTTTGTGCTGCCATTGCTTTTCCTTGCCGCCGTCAGCTTACCTGCTGGATATTCTCAGGGTGGTGCATATGCTCTGCTCTGATCCTCCCAGCAATGCTGTCAATTGCTTCTGGCTCTGCCGATACTGTAATGGTCTGTTTTGTTGTTGAGATATAACTGTAGAATCTGTCTTTTTAATAGAGGGTGTGAGTGTAGCGTCAGTCAAAACCTCACTCTTGTTATATGTGGGGAATGATTTTTTTTTAACACCTTAGTTATAACAGATTTGGCAGTTTATTATATGGCATTTATTTTAATTCTTTTAAGTAAAAAGACAACATCAGTTGTTTATTTTAATGAAGTTGGATAGAAATCCCAGTAATGCTGGGCTTATTTTTGAGGTCTCCATGCAGGTTTGAGGAGGGACAGAGCAGGAAAATGCTTGGCAGGTCCCAGATTTTTGTTTTAATGTAACATCTTAGTCATCGAGCCACATTTGGCAATCCCACTTTTACACCTTGAGAAGTTAAGGTGAAGGACAAAAAATTCTTTGTAATTTGTGGGGAAAGGAAAGGCCAACCCAGCAAGGTCTTGTTTGTTTCACTCTGCATCCCTCCTAAATGCTGTCTGTCTTAACTTTCTCTTTGGTTTTCTTTGCCCTCAACCTAACCACCAGATCTTACCAGTGTCTGCCTCCTTCCCTTCTACCTTCAGCCCTTTGGCCTTAATTCAGTGGTAGGATTCAGCCAGTTCGCACCACTTTGGCAGAACCGGTAGCTAATTTTTTGTTGCCCAGGCCCAGAATGGACTTCCGGAAGTAGCATCCACACAGAGAACCGGTTGTTCACATATCTGAATCCCACCACTGCCTTAATTCCATGAACTTATCTCATATGTTGTCTGTGAGATCTTCCTTGCATCTTCCCTCCATTGACACAAAAGCATATATGCACAGATACGTAAGCCTTTTTGGGAAAAGACATGTCCAATAACTTTTCCTGAAATTGTGGAAAGGGCTCAGTTGCTTCCACAGAGTTTGCACTTCGCAAAGCAATGTACACTGCAGTTATGAAGCAAGAAGGGAAGTCTTTGATTTGCCAGGGAGACTCACGTTGAACAACTAGTTGCCACGTTGTAAGAGAGTTCTTTAAAATGTGGTTTTCCAGAAACAACATAGGTATTGGTCTAGCGTCATTTGAAATCCCATTCTGGTTGTATGGACTTTTCTGTACTTATTTTTACTGTAATTTGTGCTTTTGTTGGGTTATTTTAAACTTTGTGAAGAAGAGACCCAAGCCCACTCGGTATTATTGAGTTAATACTGATAATAAAGCACAATCATTAAGAAAATAAAAGGTAATTCACTCTCATTTCACGTTTTATAGGCCTGCCTGATCAGATCCCAGAAGACCAAAGTTGCTGCCTCAACCATCTCAGAGGGGACTCGACTTTGAAACCCCCTGTCTGAAGGCCAGGTTTATTTCTCATGTGCAGCCAAGGGGAGAAAGCGTAATGTTGTATGGGGAAATGCTTTCAGGGTATAAGGGTTTTTGTTTATTTGCATGCTATTAACTTGTTATCGCATGTTTGGCAACCATACCTTTACACCTTATGGAAAAATATAAATAATTCTGTGTAATTAGTGTAGTCAGGAAGGAGACAATTGTTCATTTGGCTTGCAGAAAGTCTGAGCAAAGCACTGAGCTACTAAAAAGCAATGAAAGTGTCGGAGAGGGAGAAAAATCATCTCAGTAGATGCCTGGAGGGTCTTGAGGTGTAGCGTAGATACTGCCATGTAGGAATGAAAAAGAAACAGATAAATCAAGGGAAATATCTCATGTTCTTGTGAATAATTAGCCTGCATTTCTGTTTTCATTTAGGCCAAGAAAAACAGCAACCCTCCCCCCCCCCCAAAGTTCGCGGGGATCATCTTGGAGGCTTATATCTGCATGGAGACAGAAGAAAGCATTGAGCTGCATTTATCCAAGCAGCGGCTGCATCAAGAAACACATTTACACAAAGGTGCTAAAAGACAATGTTGACCCTTCATCGGCTAGCCGGACTCAGATAAAGTTCTCCATGCATGGATGGCAACCCATCTCAATTAAAAAAGGATACACCATACAATCATCAACTGACACAACCATCCAGTAAATGCTACTCATGAAAACCGCAACTGCTCAGGTTGCACAAGGTTTGCGAACTGTCAGACAACCATTGTGAGTTTTGCACCCACCAGCTATCCTCAGCCTTATGGAGAATAATAAGGTCCTAATATCACACCTTTTGAAGCCTTCAACAGCCTGGCAATCACCTCACTATGAATGCACCCAGCAGGACAGGAACCTCAGAAGATGCTTTACTGTAGTTCTGTGATGCCATGTCAGTATGCCACCAGGGGCCTTCTTGAGGGGAGGGGGTCACCAAGCCATTCAAGGTTCCGAAGGACAACACCAGGAACTTTAGTTTTGGCTAGAAGTCAGTCGGTTACAATAAATCATGGACACAAAATATAAGAGGAAGTTAAAAGCAGCGAACATATTCAAAGTTAAGCTCAGTTGCTATTTGATTATAGAAATTGGGCCTGCTGGACTTTTTTAAAAAAACAGATTGCATAGGTAGTTGAGTTACAACTCCAGCAGAGATCAGAATTTGCACAGTAAGTGATCGCATTTGTATGTTGAGGCATCATGTGAACAGATAGGATTTTACAACCACAGGATTTCCACTTGTGATAGCTCATGGAGCTTTAGGCACTTAAGATTAGATCATTTTCCCCCTGCCAGTTATGGGACCCTCACCCTCTCTTTTGCAGACACAGCAGGAAAGCAGAGTGACTTCAAAGAAAGCTAACTCCAACCATTCTGCATCTTTTCAGGCAAGCCTATAAATTTCCCAGGTCAACCAACTCGATCGCTTCTCTAACTTACCTTCTTCTCCTCAGAGTAATCGGTCCAAGGAAGATCTGTCCTCTTACATAAGATTGAACAGTGTTTAAAACCAAGTCCCTCACTCAAGGCATTTGAAGCTTATGTTGTCGCAGTATCAAGGAAGTTGGGTTGGGTTTTCCATCTTCCCTTTGAGTTTCTCAAGAACGTTGGCCAAAGCCTCTATAGGGAGAGATGAGGGGCAGACTAGAGTACATAGCAGGACACTGGAGGGAAGGACGGTCCTCGGTTCCAGGTTTTCAGGGTTTCCCCATTTCAACCTTCTTCTTCCATCTCACTTACACACCATTTCCTCGTTGGGTACAATGATATATTTTAGCATACACTGCAAAAAGTAACCCTGAAAAACCCTTTCAAACAAGAAAAAGTACCTTCCTGTGGCTCTGTCAATCTCATTCAAAATACATATACCATCAGGAGAAGGCTTTATCTTAAAGTACGACTTCAGAATAAATACTACAATTCTTAAGTCAACATGGCCATTAAAAATCATTTCTGATCCATTCTGCAGAGCGTACAATTGTTACTATTTAAAGCCATGAGTTATTTGGAGTAAGTGGTCAAAGTACTACAGGGGCCATCTGTTGAAAGGACTCCAGCTACCACCAAGGACCCATTGGGTTAGAAGTAAAAAATCCAAGGCAACCATTTTGAACCATTTTCCTTCCCGAGCAAGGAAAGTTTAAAACTAGGAGAGCTTGGCGAACTTTATTCCAGCAAAGGATCAATTTTATTGCCCAAGAATAAGTCGTAAAGGGATGAAAAGCAATTTAACATTTGATTCCAGGAAGGGACTCATACAAGTTCATCCAGAGCCTAGTTTCCCCGAGTTATACTGTACTGTTGCTGAGGGCAAAGTGTTGGAAAGAAAACATTCTTTCTTCTGCTTCTTATTTCTTTCTTTTTGCTTCTCCTTTTGCTTCTATCTTCTTTTGCTTTTGCTTCTATCTTTATGCTTATCTGTCGTCTTCTGTTGTCCACTTTGGCTTCTGTTTGTGTTCTTTTGCTTTTATTGTTCTTCTATCTTTTGCTTCTGTTTTCTGCTTGGCTGGATGTCGGCAGTTGCTTCTAGGGGAGGAAACCGCAATTTTAACACATCTTAACATAAACCCAAAGTAAGTTCAATAAAAATTATTGAACAGCATCACAGCATCAGCAGCCCAGGTTTCTCGTCTTTAGGTCGGGGTCAAGGCAAGGCCAGGGCAATGGGCCTGCAAATGTAGCCAGTATGGAATTATAATTACAGCCAAATGGATTCTAACAGGTACACAACACATCAGCACAATTTTTGCCATTAACTTCAACAGCCACAATGCAGCAGAAGAGCTTTATCACTTTGGAGTATTCCAGATCAGTTTGCCCATTCCAAGTGAGTTTACAGACTTAATATACAGTTGCAATCAACTCACAAAAGAGCCCTCGATGTTCCTTTACACGCTATCTTTCCGTCCCAGCTCTTCTCCAAGGAAGCCCAACCCGTCCTCCTTTGCTAGCGATATAGGAAGGGAGGCCACCTTTTTTGATAAGTGAACCTAAAGTGAGAGTCTGGGTCCTGTGGTCAAAGAAGGAATAGCAGCCAGAAAAGGAAATAAAACCCTTTAATGGGATTTGAAGATTATTCTGTATCTATTGAAGCTACTGTGTTTCCCTGAAAATAAGACCCACCCCCAAAATAAGCCCTGGACTGATTTTTTGGGCTGGGCCTCATATGAGCCCTACCCCAAAAATAAGCCTGTGGGCTTATGGGTGTGGCCAGCACAAGAGGCGGCAAGCGCATGGGGGCCGATGGTATCCAGCAGCAACCGCAGCCTACTGGCCCCTTGGCGCAGTGCAGGTAAGTCTGAGCATGGAGGCAGAGGTGGGGAAAGCAGGTGATTCAAATGTGCTGCACGGCTACCTGGCTTGCATGGCAGCACAGGCAGCAGGTGGAGGCAGAGGCAGGCAATCCTGGTGTGGCTGCTGGCAAGCCAAGAGATGGTAGATGGATTGGGCAGTGCATCGGGATCACCTGCCTCCTTCCCTGTGCCTCTGCCTGCTGCCAGTGCTGCCACACAAGCCTCCCATGAGCCAGGCGGCTGCACAGCACAGCACGTCTGAATCACCTGCCTGCCTTCCTCATGCCCCTGGCTCTGCTGCATACTTTTTGCCCAGAGGGAGACTGGAAGCTTTATCTGCTTGCAAATGGGGCACTTTGAAATGGAGCAAATTGCCTGTTTATATTGTATTGTATATTGATGTTATTTGTTTCCCTTGCATGGAGTTTTAAAGCTACCAAATGGTATTTTTCAAGTAGTCCAATCAAACACTTTTACAGGTCCCACCAATTATTTATAACAATAGTACTTAGGCTTATATACTTCTTCACAGTGCTTTCCATACCTCTCTAAGTGGTTTACAGAGTCAGCATATTGCCCTCAACAATCCAGGTCCTCATTTTACCGACCTTGGAAGGATGGAAGGCTGAGCCAAACTTGAGCAAATGAGAATCGAACTGCTGACAGTTGGTAGAATTAACCTGCAATACTGCATTCTAACTACTGTGCCACCATGGCTCTGTAATAAATATATACTTTACCAGCTCTGCCTGACTATTCCCCTTTCATTATCATCAATGTTTGGGGACATATATTTTTGGTGAATAGAGGAATGAATAGAAACTTCTGAAGAGGTATAGAATATACAGAATACCCAAATTATGCAGTATATATTGGAGTTCATAACCTGATTACAAGTCCTAATTTAATACCTTGTGGAGTTGATTCCATGCTGTTCCCTAGTTGTCCAGACAGGACCTTTGGATTTACAGTCAACTCAAAATCCTTAGCAGAAAATGATGGCATTCAGTGTAACAAACCTTGTTATCACCACCAGGGTACACAACTTCTTCCAGACAGGGATCTCATTTGAAAAATGTAGCATTTAGTATTAAAACTACACTTGATTTTATTTCTTTATTTTATATCCAAATTTGAATAAAAGAAACATACTGGTCATGCACCTAGTTTTCAACATTGTTTTAAGAATTCCACTCTTACTTCAAGTTAAAAATTGCAACTTGGTAATAGTAATTGGAAGTCTCAGGAGTCATACCTAAAGCTTTTGAAGGCCACATGGTCCTGGCCTTCAAACTGTGCATTTATATCTACTTTCCCTTCCCCAAGGTACTTATGACCATCTGTGGAAGGAGAAGGATATACACCATCTGTATGCACTGTAAGCGTGCCACATGAGTAACTGCCATTCTCCACTAGGAAAGAAAATGGAATCAGCCAACAGAGTTCAATGAAGCAAAAGGACACAATTTGCCAAAGTGGATTGTGACAGCTTAGATGATATCAGATAGCAAGGGTGTCATACTCCACTCAAAACCGTGTGCATCTGAAAAAAGTGTGATTTCAAAAGTGTAGATGGGAGTAGCTGCATTTTCAAAAACAAAGTTGCACACAAAACTCCACACATACAAGGAAAAGATAAAAGCAATACAGAGATTTTCTTGCAACTTTTTTTTCATTTCCAACCATGCTCGCCCAACAAAAGTAAAATAACAGGTAAAAACTTTTGACAATGATTTTAGACAAATCCTGTTGCCTTTATGCATATCCTCTTAAGACCAGAGAATCTCTCTTTCCCCCACTGAACTCTGCTTTCCTTTTTTGCAGATATTTTGCAAATCTTTCTAACATCTTTCAGCAATTCTGCAGGCTTGCCCACATCAGAGCTTTTTTTCCATTGAAGGCACCATTACAAGTAATGAATGTGACTCAAGCAAGAGCACAATGCCCTCTTATCCCTGCCCTGAATATTGGACTGCTACATTTTCCCCTCCTACAGGGGTTTGTCAAGAGATTGATAGCTGGTTTTCCTTTTAGGGCATCATCATCTTTTCCTTCTGTTAAAAATGTGTTTTAATTCTTCATGTGAATTTTATGGCATTGTATTATGCTCTTTGAATGCCCTGAGCGCTAAGAGAATTTTGAAGTGTTTTGCAAAAGTCCTCAAGTCATTGTTGTCAACAAGACTCATTCATCTTCATAACCAGGGCCATTGGGTGAAACTGACATGTCTCAGATTTCTGTTTGAAGGTCATTTTCTTCATCTAGATACAGAACAGTCAATATTCTATAATGAGGTCCTATTGGACACCCTGTAATCTAGAGCTGAACTACAATGAGCCATTCTGGTTTTTCATTTTGTAACTGTCATTGGAAAAGGAAGATTCATTTTCAAGTATGCATACAAAAAGGATTTTTCTATTCAAGCTTTGGTTCCATTCTAAAGATTCACATGGGGAGAAAATGGCCTGGTAGTTCCAGGAAATTGGAACAAAGATACTTAGGGCAGAGCTTGGATGCACATGTTCAATCCATGTATGCCCACCTCCTACTCTTTAAACTCATATATAAGGGACTAAGCACCACAAAGTGCTTGAATTGCTGCAATAAATTTAAAATTATTCTCGGCAATAACATTATTCAGCAGGAAGCATGAATGGTCATTGGACTGGATGAGTCTTGCCAAGGTTTCTTTCATATCCTGTAATGCTACATCAAATCTGCTTCACGGTTTCTCAAAAAGATGAGGGTGATGATGAAAGTTAATCACTGATATTATTCTCGGTTGTATCTCAGAGACCTCTCTGTTGTCCCATTTCCCAATCTGAAAAAAGGACAATGATGACTTTCCATCGAATTTAAGTTAAATATGGAAAGTCAGGGAAAATGTAGGCTATGGGAAAGAGAACTTTGAAAGTAGGGTATCTTTTAAGTAAATTGTTTAGATTGAGGTTCCAAGAAATGCTCAATAAATTTTGCAGATGGCACAAAGTTGGGCTGGGGATACCTTAGAAAAAAGGTTCAACGTTCAAAAGGTCCTTGACAGATGTGAACATTGGGCCCTCTCCAACAAAATGCAGTTTAGTGGCAGGAAATTTTGCACTTTAAATAAGAAAACTAAGTGCAAAGTCTTTTGCACTTAGATAAGAAAAACTAGATGCACTGGCGCAAGAGAAGACCATACCAGGCTTGGCAGCAGTACTTGTAAGAAGAATTTGGTCATTTTGGTAGACTACTCCTTCAGCATGACCAAGCAGTGTGCTAAAGCTACCATAGGAGTCACTATCTTAGGTTGCATGATGTTTTATCCATTATATTATATATTACTGTATACAGTGTCAAGATTACAAAAAAATAGTTCTGCTCTATGCTGCTGATGACACTTGAAAATGTGTCCACTTCTTGTTGCTATAATAATACAAGAAGGACCCAAGAAATTGGAAAGAGACATATGTAGAAGAACAACAAAGATGTTGAGCAGCATAGAGCTTAAATCTTATGAAGAATAGATATAGGAATTGGATAATGTTTAGTTAAAAAAGAGAAAGCTAAGTAGAAACATGACCCAATACTTGAAAGGGTAGTACAATTTTTTTCCCACCATAGTACCCAAGAGTAGAAGAAAAATGAACGGGTAGAAGCTTTACAGAGGAAGATCCAAACTTGTAATAGTAGGGAATTTCATTATTATGAGAACTATAAGGAGTGGAAAAACTTCCCTCCTGAAGTTAAAGAATTTTATTAGTAGATATTTTCAGGCAAAGGTTGGGCAGTCATTTGTCTGGGAGGGTATACCTTGGGCAGGTGGTAGAATAGAGCTCTTTTTTTGAGCTCATTTCCAGTCTGGTTGACTATATTTCTAAGCGTTCACTCACAAAAAATTCACCAAATATTCATTTTCCATTGAAAAGATTTCAAAAGGCAGAACTATTACTTTGTTGTTTGTATGTACACTGAGAGCTTATGCACCGGAGACAAATTCCTTGCGTATCCAGTCACACATGGACAATAAAGAATTCTATCCTATCCTATCCTGTCCTGTCCTGTCCTGTCCTATCCTATCCTATCCTATCCTATCCTATCCTATCCTATCCTATCCTATCCTATCCTATCCTAACCTATCCTATCCTATCCTATCCTATCCTATCCTATCCTACCCTATGCTCTCCTCTCCTCTCCTCTCCTCTCCTATCCTATCCTATCCTATCCTATCCCTGATCTCCCTTCCTTCCGCCGCGCCCTCAAGACATGGTTGTTCCAGCTTGCGGGACTGGCCTAAGGGATTTTAAAGGGGTTTTAATCACTTTTAATCGGATCAGATTTAAATATTTCTTTTTAATTAATTTTAAATGTGTACTGTATTTTTGTATTTTATCTGATTGTTAGCCGCCCTGAGTCCGTAAGGAGAAGGGCGGGATATAAATTTAATAAAATAAATAAATAAATAAATAAATATCCTCTTTCATCAAATGGAATGAGAACTGGATCAATAAAAAGACAAGAGAAAATGGATGTGTGGCACTTGGCCCAAGTGAAGAGAGAACTAGAAAGGTCAAATTGTTTATGGCAACAGAAAATTCTCAACATTTTAAAATCAACGCTGTAGCATGTACTGCATAAGATAACTTGGGGGCCATGTGATTCTCCCTTAGAGCTACCTATGCAACATACAATACTGAATCAAAATGTTTCTTGCCACCTTCTGTCAAAAACATTTGGACCAATCTTTGCAGCAAAGTTTAAATAATAGCAAACAAATACTCCTACTTCTCCAGTAATTTGGACTCAGCTGGAAATTTTCTTGGCTTCAGCTAAGCTGCTTTTGCTGATACTGTACTTATGATTTCAACTGACAAAAAAAGTTGCCCCTTTTGTAAAGGAAATCCATTTTGCTTACCTCAAATGGGGAGATGGTAGAGCTAGGCATACAATTTTGTCCCAGGCAGTTACGTTATAATTGTAATGCTGGGGGAGCCTACAGCATCCTGCTGATATGATTAAACTCTAAGTATGCCTTTCCTAAGAAACACTTTTTCAAAAGAAAAAAAAAGCTGGAAGCTGAAATTCAGAAAAAAATAGTGCTTTGTGATCCTGTTTCCACATTATGGTTCCAGGTGATATTTTATCAATCCTGACTATATAAAAATATATGGGAACTTTGCTATATTGCTAACTTGCTTTATAAGTGATACCTCTGAAATTATTCCAGTTCCCTTTAGATAAAAATATAGATTAAGTCCTTGATAGAAATTCAGGTTGCTAGCCATCTGCTTTTAGGATAAAATAAAATATTTTAAATTGGGTTGTCTAAGGTTTATATTTATATTACAGCCAAGCATTAATCATGTCCATGTCCACATATATTTCAGTGAACCATCATATAGCAGCATCTACCATTTTACCATTGTTCCTTTGATGTATCATGTCCATTTTTTAACTTTATGTTTACTTAAATAGCCTATATTAAAAGGCCAGAGAATTTATAGCAGAGGATCCAGTTTCCTTCATTCTCCCAGCGGGAAAAAAGAAAAATATAAATGAGGTGCTAAACAACCTATATTTTTTATTATTAAAAAATGAGGAAATGAAATACCACTTTACAATGCTTTGGTAGGGCAACACTTGGAATACTGCATCCAGTTTTGGTCACCACAATGTAAAAAAGATGTTGACACTCTAGAAAGAGTACAGAGAAGAGCAACAAAGATGATCAGGGGATTGGAGGCCAAAACATATAAGGAACGGTTGCTGGAATTGGGTATATCTAGTTTAATGAAGAGAAGGACAAGGGTGACATTATAGCAGTATTCCAATAACTCAGGGGTTGCCACAAAGAAGAGGGAGTCAAACTATTCTCCAAAGGATCTGAAGGCAGGACAAGAAGCAATGGATGGAAACTAATCAAAGAGAGAAGCAACCTAGAACTAAGGAGAAATTTCCTGGCAGTTAGAACAATTAACAACTTGCCTCCAGAAGTTATGAATGCTCCAACAGTAGAAGTTTTTAAGAAGAGACTGGACAGCCATTTGTCTGAAATGGTACAGGTTTTCCTGCCTGAGCAGGGGATTAGACTAAGGTCCCTTCCAACATTATTATTATTATTATTATTATTATTATTATTATTATTATTATTATTACTACTACTACTACTACTACTACTACTACTACTACTACTACTATTCCACAGCTTTCCAAAAGAAGATTAAATGATGTCATTGTGGAGCTTTGGGACTGAAAGTTAACAAGCCAGAACCAGCCAAGTTTGTAGACCATGACATCTCCATCACATGTATGTACATAAATGTATGCTGCCGAGAGTCAACTGGGCAGCTATATAAATTTGTTTGATAAATAAATAAAAACAATGCTGTTGTTGTCTTCGTTTAATTGGCAATTTCCCCCAAAGATAAATTAATGCATACTGATACATTTAGCATAGAGCAGCTTATTAAAACATGTATTGTTTTAATTGATTTATACAGCTTCTTATCTCAATAAATGTAGCTGCTCTGGGCAGTCAACCAACTTTAAAACTCAATAAAGCAACCAAAACAATAACAATAAATGCAACGTATAGTGGCAGTCGAAGACAAAAAATAGTCACAATGATAGCACGCATCTCATGGGTCCCATTAACTTCACAATTCTCACGCCTGGGAAATCGGCCCTATTTTAAAAGTTTTCTGGAGTGCCAGAAGAGTCAGTACCTAGCAGAACTCAAGGAATGGGATGTCCCAGAGGACAGATGCTGCAGTACAAAAGGTCTACTTCCTGAGACCCATCAGATGACATTGTAGAAGAGAGGAGACCCAGAGCATATCTCTTCTATTGGACCACATGCTGGAAACAATCAGAGACAAGAATAACCTGCTCTGACACTTGCACTCACCCTCATGCACTAATTTGTTATTTTTATTTTTATTTTCTAGTATTATATTTCTGCAGCCCTCTTTTCACCTGCCAGACATTTAATTGACATGGTCCCAGCCACGCTCCCTTAACAGCTACAATTTTTCTGCTATCTAATCTAAATAAATGGTCATGTTATAGCTGAGTAAGTTGTTCAGTTATAGTCGGTCAGATGCTCCACTGAGTATTTTCTCTAAATGACTGTTAGCCCTGCAAGCTTTGCCATAAAAGGCAATCTTTTTCTTCCTGCCTTGCATTTTCCGACTGAAGTACTGCTTTATATTTCCATCTTGATAGGGAACTTGTACTTTGGGAGTAAATATGGCGTGAAGGCAGGAACTTTGAGGGCATAGATGATGAGGAGTGATCGCCCACCTCTGTAAATGCAATCCTGACATGGAGATGGCTCGTCTGAATTTCTTTATTATGGTCAGTTTAGCACAGCTGTACCTCGGAGGTGTTGATCATTTTTGTTTTATATAGTTCATTTAAAGAAGCAAGAAAGATCAAAGCTACCTTGTACAAATTTGCTACCCACGAGGTAGCTGGTAAATTCAAAAGTCTATACTATGTAATTATATTCACATTTTTAGTATTGCCTCTCGATTAAATGACTACTTTTCAGTGACAAGTAATTAACAAATTATATTTATTTTTATTTATTTATTTATATTTAAACTTCTATGCCGCCCTTCTCCCCAGAGGGACTCAGGGCGGCTTACAGCATGTTAAAAAACAACACAAAAAAACATTTCCCCTATAAAACCAATTAAAAAACAAATATATTAATAGCTGTGTCATATTTAAAATCTTTGAAAATTTTTTAAAAATTATTCCCTATTTAAAATTCACCCTAGGTCAGTCCCGCTTGTTGAAAAAGCCATGTCTTGAGGGCGCGGCGGAAGGTTAGGAGATCCGGAATCGTCCGGATCTCGGGGGGTA
>NW_015386425.1:1480656-1497671 GCF_001527695.2 Protobothrops mucrosquamatus
TAGGGGGTTCCGTCTCCCTGCGGCGAGGGGGAGCGGTC
Organism: Protobothrops mucrosquamatus; assembly: GCF_001527695.2. Classification (NCBI taxonomy): domain Eukaryota; kingdom Metazoa; phylum Chordata; class Lepidosauria; order Squamata; family Viperidae; genus Protobothrops; species Protobothrops mucrosquamatus. The sequence continues at coordinate 1,480,695 of NW_015386425.1, forward strand.
CGGAAGACCAACCTTAGGAGAGAATGGTCTGACCATGACAAGGGCTCAACCACTATCTCCCCTATTGTCAGATCACTCTGCCACTGGCCAGAGACAAAAACTAGATCCAGTGTGTGTCCGCCCGTGTGAGTGGGGGTCTGGATTAACTGGGACAAGTCCAATATGGTAATGTATTTACCAGAACTTGTTATAGTGTTCCCCCTTTTTATTCTAGCATGCACTCACTCTTCCACCTTGTCTCTCTCTCTCTCTCTCTCTCACACACACACACACACACACACACTAGTGAAGGCCATGCAAGATATTTTTGTGAAGATTCATGCATATAGATTCATTATAGCTACTTCCATACAAATTGGTGTATGCATGCATAGGGGAGGTGGGTTAAAAAGGCCTTCTGAATATATTCAGATGCCAAACAGATTTTGGTGGGCTGTTTTTCTCAATTTAATCTACTAAATCAGGGCCGTACTTTCTCAGGATGAACAAAACCACTCAGAATAAATTACAGCCTCATAGTCTCATAAAACGGATATTTCTCATTTTTTACATTGTACAGAAACTCACTAGTGCATATGTCATATGTCATGTGTATGGTTAATGTACATATGCTTATACACAGAAACACGAATAAGCATGTACACTTACAAACCCTGGGAGTAGAAGAATTCTTGACTTCCATAGCTGAATAGTCTCCAGATTACAACTCCCATCCATCCTAACAAACAAACAATATAGCTATTACTTAGATTAGCTGGTAGTGATGGCAGTTGTACTCCAAATCATCTAGGATATTTTGTCAAAGAAGATCTCTAGATCTCAATGTATTTTCTGAAAGTTGTTTTTAAAGCACATGCACAATGAAGGGAATATCGTATTTACTGTTATTTATTTATTAAATCTTGCTGCTACCCATATTTGCCTAGCTGCCATCAATTAAGGCTACACTGATATGTCTTTATCTAGCTTATTAGAACATGTATTTAAAAACAATTCAAAGCTACTTATTTTATAAAAGATGACGTTGACTGGATATGGCATACAAATAAAATGAAAAGCATGGAGGAACCTTCAGTGCTTTGTGAGATGAGTAAACCATAGTTTGGATAATAAAAAAAAATGTGCACCATATGACCACAACCTCCAAAAAATACACAAAGATATATCTTTGAGGGGCTTCTGGTTTGGCATCACGGCATAAAGGATGCAGGAAGATGGGTCTCTGTCTTCCATGTTCAATTTTGCCCCGCTGGGGACCCTAAAAAGGGCTGAAAGTTGCCCTGGAGAGGCGACGAAGAAAGAGGGGACCCTCATTGATCACGGAGGGGTGGCAGTCCTTCCTCTGGATCTGAGGAAGCCCTCCAAACTGGCGGGGGAAAGACTGGCTACATTTGTATGGCCAGTCAGAAGCTGCTGACAACCAAAGATAAGCACTAACTAGCAATTTTTGAGCAATGTGGATGGAACTGGGTGAGACTTTATCCTCTTTTTATGACCTTAATACTATTTTCCTGGAAAAAAGAATAGCCAAAGCAAAGAATCCTCCCCGATAAAAGACGGAAGGGAAGTTTTTGCCCTGCTCCTTCAGGAAAAGAAAAGCAGTGAATTAATTTCTTTGGGGAAAATAGAGAAAACCACAAGTTTAATTTGGAATTAATACAGATATATAGCTTTGAAATTTGTGGACTAAAAGTACCTTTGAGACTTTTTTTTAGAAAAGATATTTTAAAGTTTGTAAAATAGGCTTGGATTTGGAAAGCTGGAAGACAGTGTCAATGACATCTAGTGGCGAATCACGGCACTACAATTTATTATGTTTAAAGGAAACTTGGCTTGAAGCCCAGACTTAGATAAGACCTTTTGTTGTTCCTGGAAACTTTCACTTTTGCAGACTGCAACTGGGAAAAGGGAAAAAAAACTCTTGGGCTGCTTATCTGTGTTGGAGACCCTATTGGACTATAAAGACTACATACAAAAACAAAATGGGTGTTCCATACTTAGCCTTAAATGGTAAAAAACCATCTTTAACACTTATCTCTGAAGCTTGATATACCAACAAGAAAAAGTTAATGAATCTCAGAAAGAAATTCTCTCTATGTTGAAATCAATCCAAGAGACAATTGTTTTATTTCATGATGAGACTAAAAATAATGCAAATGAGATAAAAGAACAATTTTCTAACCTAAACTTACAAATCCAGACAATGACTACAAAGAAGGACCTAGTAACCCAGAAAACAGAACAGATCCAAAGATGGAGGACCTAAAGGAAGGAATTAACAGATAGATACAGACAAATGAAAAATTAGAAGATGCAGTGATAACACCAGAAATGGAAAAGATATCTTACTTGTCAAGATCTCAGAACACATTTGAGGATAAGCAAGAAGAGCAGAGTGAATGGATGATTAGTAGAAATGCTGAATATTGACAAACAAGAAATGAAAAGAAAAACTGAAGGAGAAGTATAGGGGCTATTTAATGAATATAGATGGGTAGAGCATTCTTCCAAAAATACTCCAATCAAATTGTCTTCCTCATTCCAAACAATATATACAAAAACAGAGGAAGAATTACTTGATGATTCAAATGCAGTGACTTGGAAAGTTATTTGGCAAAGGAAGAAAGCTAGAGTAAGACTGAAGAAAATATTGTATGGTAAAGTGGGCCCAAAATATTCAAGAACCGATTCCACTGGATATATGGGAGGTAATTTGGGTTAGAAATGTAAAATTTACCCAGGCCCAAAATGTAAGAGAAAATTTTTACAAAATGTTTTATAGATGGCATCTGGATCCTAAAAAGTTGTCTTGTATGTATCCTAATTTACAGCCCAAATGTTGGAGATGTGGTAGCTTGGATGCTACTTATTTTCATATTTGGTGGACTTGTAGAAATATAAAAGCTTTTTGGATTAAGATTTGGTGAAACATTCAAAATATTTTTAAGAGAAAGATAAAGTTAACTCCACAATTATTTTTGTTGGGTGTTATTACAGATTGTGATACTAAAGAAACTAACTTGATGTTGAATTTGATAACAGCTGCAAGGCTATTAGTAGGGCAATATTGGAAGAAGGATTGCTTGCTTACTATAGAAGAATGGACGCTTAAAGTGTCAAATTTAGCAGAAATGGCTAAGATTTCTGCCTATTTGAAGGATCACTCACAAGAAAGATACATTTCGGTTTGGAGAAGATGGATAAATTATATTCAGAATAAATATGGGACTAAAAAGTTCCATTTAGCTTATGAGTAAATTTTAGAGTATTATCAGTATTAATAGTTTATTATAGTGAAATTTTTATTAGTTTTAATTATATGATATTGTTATTACTTTTAGTATTAGTATTGTTTAACAATATGGATATTTTATTGTTTAATAATTAGGATACTAATTTGTTTAAGTTTTAATTATTATTATTATATTTATGTTAAAGGGGAGTTAAAGCGCATTATGGACTTGGTTATTTATATAGTTGGTTAATGTTAGTTAGATTATGATTATTATATTTGTAACCCTGTATTCAGCTCTGGGAAGTGGGGGAGGGAGAGGGGGGTTTAAGGTGGGTGGGTTTTGGGGTTTATATTGTAACTTTTATAAAACTTTTCAATAAAAAAAAGACTGAAGAAAATAGAGGTTTTGACCTATTGGATAGGATATTATACTATTAAACAAATGTTTGAATATGGTTAAGAGAATAGAAAACTGTTAGAAATAAAAGTATTGTTATAATTAGAAGGATAGGATTTGTAATCAGAATATTATACTTTGCTATGAGATGGGAAATATGAAAACTCTAAAAGGGTTTGAATAAGGGAAGCTTTTTGTACCCAAATATAATTTATTATGAGAAAATTATAAGCAACAGAGATATTTTGAATATCGATGGGAAATTGAAATTTTAAAAAAGCAGGAAAAACAGGATATTGATTGAACAAATGGATTTTAAATGCAAATGCAATTGAGATATGTTTGGGTAGAAAAGATATTATAAACTGACACTATCGATATTATGTATAATATCAGAAAAATGTATATGTATTAATAGTAATAAGAATTGTATTTGCCCGGTGTGAAAAATGTATGTCACTGGAAGAAGAGAGGATCAAGGAAGCACTGGATGGTGTAGTATTGGACCTAGACTGAGAAAGTTGATATGTACCACTGAATTACCAATGGACCCAGACAACACGTTGTTTATTAAGTATTCGTGATTGTAAAATTAGAAAATTAATAACATATGTATTTAAAAAAATTATCTTTGAAAAAGGAAGAAATATTTTGGTAAGTTTCTAATTTCATTGGTGCCTGAAGCGTTAGCCTAGATATTTTCTAAAAGTCTCTATTATGAGTTTGGACTCTTTATAGATTGGTAAACAGAATTCTCATGTTTTCATAATTCTAATGAATTAAATACAACCGTGTCAAAACTTTTCCCTAGACGATCACTAGTTTGAGACACTATATTGAAGGCATATACCAGTGATGGCGAACCTTTTAGAGACTGAGTGCCCAAACTGCAACCCAAAATCCACTTATGCATCGTTGAGTGCTGGGTGGGTGTGGCCCATTGGGTGCCTCTATTCTGTTCTTCATTTGGCCTTTCTTGTAGGCCAGTTTGGTCTCTCCAGTAGTCAGTAAGCCTTCCTTATATACTAATTTCAGTGCATCTTCATCACTGTCCTTCAGATATTCTTCCAAAGCTATTTTTTCTTCTTCAACCATCTGATGTACTTGCAGCATTCCACGCCCACCTATTTGCCTTGGTAGATAAAGTCTGTTAATGTCACTGAATAGATGAAGGGCATGATTCATTGTCATTATTTTTCTGGTCTTCCTATCCATTGCTTTTAGTTCTGCTTGAGTCCAGTCCACTATTCCAGCTGTGTATCTAATGACTGGAATTGCCCAGGTATTTGCCTTCATGGTATTTCCTCCATTGAGTTTGGACTTTAAGATCTTCTTCACTCTCTTGATGTATTCATCTCTAATCTTTTTCTTGACTTCAGTGTGCTTGATGTTGTCATCTTGAAGGATACCCAAGTATTTGTAGTAATCTTCCTCATCCAGACTCTTAATGTTATTTTTGTGGGGCATCTTGATTCCTTCAGTTTTCACTATTTTTCCTTGTTTGATAGTAAGTGTGGCACATTTGTCCAAGCCAAACTCCATTGCAATATTTTGGCTATATATAAGGACAGTGTTGAGCAGTGATTCTATTTCAGATGATGTTTTTCCATACAGCTTCAGATCATCCATGTAAAGGAGATGGGATAGTCTGGCAGATGTTTTTGATGTTTGATAGCCATGTCCTCAGTTGTTCAGTATTGTTGACAGAGGAAACAGTGCAATAAGAAATAATAATGGTGATAATGAATCTCCTTGAAATATTCCTCTCTTGATCTTAACCTCTTCCAGTCTCTCACCGTTGACCTGCAACTCTGTCTTCCATTGTGCCATCGATCTTTGCACAAATTCTCTGATGTTTCTACTGACTCCTATTATTTCTAGGCACTTTATTATTATTATTATTATTATTATTATTATTATTATTATTATTATTATTATTATTATTATTATTATTATTATGGATCATCGCACACTCAGCCAGATGTTCAGACTGGATTTGGCATTTTGTCTACCTATTGAGTCCTTAGCAAGGACCTGGGATAGGTAGATGTGGATGTTTGATGGTATTACAGATACCATCGCAGGATGGAAGCAGTTCCTAGTAAGGCCGCCTTTTGCAATTGACTAATTGACTATTACTATTGGTACTACCCTTGCTTGCTTTTGCCACAGTCTTTCTATTTCTATTTGTAGGTCTTTGTATTTTGTTATCTTCTCCAGTTCTTTCTCGTCTATTCTGCTGTCTCCAGGCACTGCCACGTCCACTATCCAGACTTTTTTGTCTTTTTTATCTATTATTATTATTATTATTACTATTATTATTATTACTACTACTACTACTACTACTACTACTACTACTACTATTGTTGTTGTTGTTGTTGTTGTTATTATTATTATTATTATTATTATTACTATTATTATTATTATTCTGGGACAAATGAAGAAGGAAGTGCAGTAATGACCTCAATGAGAGACAGGGCATTCTCTTACGAAGTTTTCCAAACTGTTTCAGCAAGAGATCAAGGGAAAGAAAGAAAAGAAAAATCATAGTCCTCTATTAAATGCCAAGGAGACTTGTGGCACTATAAAACAAATGATGGCTCTCAATATAACAGAACAACACAATATTTTCTTTTGGAAAATATTATATTACACTGAAAGGTCCTGTAGCACAATGATTTTTGTGAGCTCATGGAAAGCCAGTGACCTTTTACATATTTGCGGATTCACTTTTATACTGTTTTAGATCATTTGATGTGCTGAACCTTTGCATCAAAAGGCTTCTGGAATTCTGCTGCATTGCCAATTTACAATCTACATTTTGAAATAAGTGAAAAATGGGTGATTTGAGTTTTGAATCCCTATTGTACATTATACATATGGATGTCGTCCAGTTTATTTGCTCTTCTCCTAAAGTACCTTTATTTTGTTTAATTGGGGATCAGAAAAATGTAAAATAGGGAGCAAAAATGGAAAGCAATGTGGAAATCTTTATCTGTTTCTTAACGAAACAAAAGCCATTTCCATTATGATGTAAGTATGATTGTCACAGTTCATTCCAACACCATCAAATAACCTTCAATCATGGAAAAAAAAAACAACCCACCTCCATCTCCTTAAGACACAGCCAGCAGCAGGAGAACAATTGATGGCAGTCATTTTTAGACAAGCAAAAGCCAACTTAAAAGCATATAATTAGCAGGCAGAAATTACTAGTACAAGATGGGATGATGGCTATCGACTCAGATGGCTTTTTAAAAAGATTAAACTAACATATGAATGATAGTTCTATCAATTCCCATTTCACGGAACATCCATGCTCCAAGATAGTATACCACTGAATACCAATAAGGCATAGCTTCTTGTTTCTGTGTCCAATCAAGGGACCTATTCTTTTATTTCACTTTGTTTTCTTTTTTACTTAAAATCATCAATATAAATGATATCCAAAGCAATTTTTTTCTTAAAAAAATAAAAGGTTATTCCTAAAAAAAAAAAAAAAAAGCTAACAAAATAAGAGCAAATTGCATTTTGGAAAACATTTGGGTAAAAAACTAGCTTTAGAATTTGGAGTCTAACTTTCAGACTGTGAAGTCAGCATCCACTGGAGATCTCAGTCTAAGTTTCTGTTTTATCCCAAAGAGCAATCTTGAATCAGGCTGCCCTATGAAATGGTCAGTTTACTGTGATTGGAGGTCTTCATACTTATGCTGGATGAACAGCTATCAAATATACTATGAAAGATCTTGCCGTGAGCATAGGTCAAACTAGATTTAGATGACCACTAAGGTCCCTGCCAATATGAATTGAGAAGAGAAGATAATGCTTTCTTCAGTTCAGCTACAGAGGCCATTGCTAGAAAGAGCAAGATCCCTAACTTTGTTTTATATTTCATGTAGGCGTAAATGATACTCTGTTGAACTATAATTTTGTAATTCACATTACAGTCGTTTGCATTCATAGGTTGTTCAGATTGCAGGTAAGTGGTATCCATCTGCACCATGCTGCAGATGTTGTGGGAGCAAAACTATTTTTGGAAAAAGACTTAAAAGGGAGAATTATGCAGTTACAAATCTAAGTGGATTTTTTTTTTTTAAAAAAAGCAACAATTTAATAAGATAAAAATCCATCCCGATGATAGCTGCTAAAAATGCCCATCGGGGTTGACAGATTTTATCTCAACCTGTAATTTCATTTGATTTCAAATAGTCAAAATGCCATAATATCTTCTCTTGTCTAGAAAAGTATGCTAGTCAGAAGAAAATAAAGTATATTTGCTTCCGTCCTGATTCTGCCTTGTTATTACATTTGATTTTTATTATGATATTTTGTACAGGGCAAGGGGTCTCAGTGGGCAAGGGGACACATATTGGGGATGATGCCATACATGTGGGAACAATCAGGTATTTTTTTCCTTTTCTTTTCTGGATACAAGAGGGAGAATTTTGAGAAAATATCTATTTCTTAATATATACAAAACCTGTTTTATGGGTTTATAAGAGTATTCTGACCTCAGAATTGGTGTGTGTACGTATGTGTATATATGTTTGCAAAAAAAATTAAAAATACAGGTATTAAAAATACAAAATTATCAATAAACCAATAAAGAAATAAATTCAGGAACAGGAGGAAAAATTAACAGTCTCTTTTCTTAAATAAAACAACACTTCATCATCCAGTTGAAATTAAAAGTGAATGCATGGATGCCCATTGAGATTATGGAAATGACCCCCAATGGAAGGCAACTAAATTGCCAGACCAGTTTAAAACATGCTAGACAGGATGCTACAATGGTTAGAGTATTGGGTTAATGCTATCCTCAGCTTATCCTTAGAATAGGTTATCTTTTTTTCCTTTTCTCTCTCACATACAGACATATCAAATTTTGAAATTGGTTGAAAGGTAAGGTGTGAGAGAGATGAAAGAGTAAACAAAAGAAATTATAATAAATTAAATGAACTGATAGATAAAATTTATTTTGGGTGGAATTAAAAACCTTTAGCCAAAAGCTTGTGTTAGAATTGGGCAACTCTTGTACCTAGCTCACAGAGTTTCTACCAATTTCCTTAGCAAAATTTCAAAAACCAGGGACACATTTGATGCTATTATACAAATTAAGAAGGTAAGCTTAGAATACCCATTTATATTTTTTTCTAACAAAAGAGAATTTCCAATTCACAAACACTGAAAAAAAACGATACTTTAATTTCACCATGACACCACCCTTCCCCATAAGATTTGTGGAACCCATTTTCTTGACTAAAGAGATTCTCTGTCATCAAGGTCATGGTTGTCCCAAAGGTGCTTTTTCACAAGGCAACTGGACTTTCTTTGTTTTGCTTGAAGATATTTCGCTTTTCATTCAAGAAACTGTTTCAGTTCTGACTGAATGGTGCATAATGAAAAGATTAAAATAAAAATCCTTCCATTCACCACCATTCATCCAGAACTGAAGAAGCTTCTTGGATGAAAAGCAAAACATCTTCAAGCAAAACAAAGAAAGTCCAGTTATCTTTTTAAAAAGCACCTTTGGGACAATCTATTTTTTTCAAAACTGACTCTTCCCCTGTAGTCCCTACAATATGTTATAGCAGTGTTTTTCAACCTTGGCAATTTTAAGATGGACTTCAGCTCCCAGAATTCCTCAGCCAGCATGAATCCTGGGAATTGAAGGTCACACATCTTAAAGTGGCCATGGTTAAGAAACACTGACTTATAAAAATGGAACTACTGTATATTTTTTGTCATTGTCATATCAGCCACAATAAAACACACACAATGTGATATGGTTAACTATAATCTTCAAGATGAAGTTGGTTTCTAACTACTTCATGGATCTAGCCCTGTAGGGGTTTTTTTTTTTTGCAACAGCATAAAAGATATACTACCTTCTTCTGGGACTTTTGTTTAAACTTCCCAATCTAGTCTTCTGCCCTGGGGCTTCCCTCATAGCCTCTCATTCAAGAACTAATCTTAGTTCCTGAGGCTAGACATGGTATAAATACCTGATGAAGTTTTAAACAGAAAGAACACTCCACTTGTTTTCTTAGCTACTCCAATGGTTCTCCAGTGTTAATCTTGAAAAAGATGCAGCTGAAATTTGGTGGATGTTCCCAAGCCTTTGCCGATTCAGTCATGTGTATAAGAGAATTTAGGCACAGGTTAGAGAAGTGTTACCCAGATAGGTAATGGGCTCCTCTCCCTTCATGGCTTCATGCAAAAAGCTAGACATTTTGGAAATGCTCTAATTTGGATTCCTACATGGAGGATGAGATTAGGTTTTGGCAGCCTGCATGCTTCTCTGCCTCTCCCAAATTCATTTCCAAGTAAAATAGTCCTGTAGCTTCCAAGACTAATTGCTCCTTGGTGCTCTCTGAGCTTGGTTGCTTTCTTGCAGACGTTTCATTACCCAAACTAGGTAACATCATCAGGGCTACAAAGGAGTGGAGTTTGCTCCAGTCTTTATTACTCTTTGAAGAGCAAACCCCACTCTTTACTAGCACTGATGATGTTACTTAGTTTGGGTAATGAAATGTCCACAAGAAAAAAAAACCAAGCTCAAAGAGCACCAAAGACCCTCATTTCAACCCTTAGCTACAAATATTCTTCTCTATTGCTTCCAAGACTTTCCTGGCTGTTCTGAAAGATTTTATTAGTCTATGTGTGGTACAGAAGACGACATGCACCACCAGAAAGTGTCTGGAATTTAAAAAGAGGTCTATAAATGGATAATATAGAGCTAACCATCTTCTCTCAAATCTATGTTGAAAGCTGTAGCAAAAATGTTGTAATACAGTATTCAAAGACTTCATTCTAGGTGCAAATTATGCTTCTTCAGTCTCACCTCTAAGTTTATAGCACATTATATAAGATTAGGAAGGGAAACTAACTTCATACTTTTTTTCTTTGGCCACACAAGAAGATGTTAGATGCAAAAAAGAATATTGGAAACTATCTTACTTTTTTCAACAATGGTTATTTTTCAGATACATATCAGCTGAATGTGAGATGGAACAGTGGGATGGGAAAGTAAGATTTGTCCTCCTTTGATTCATTCAACACCTGCAGAGAGTCTTATTAGTCTCTCCCCTAGAACATCTGCAAACCTTACTGAAAATATGCTGATTGTCATGTCTGGGGGGGAACTGAACTTTACCTCCCTCCCCCTTCATTGCTTTCAGGAAAAACACAATGTAGAAATGTACAGACATACTGCCAATGCAAGGGTTTACTGTAATGGTTAAGGCACCAGGTTAAAAACCAGAAGACTGAGTTCTAGTCATCTAAGCACAAAGTCAACTGAATTATCTTGAGCCAGTCACTCTACCCAGTGTTTCTCAACCTTGACAATTTTAAGGCATGTGGACTTCAACTTCCAGAATTCCACAGCCAGCAATGCTGGCTGTGGAATTCTGGGAGTTGAAGTCCACATGCCTTAAAATTGTCAAGGTTGAGAAACACTGCAAAGTCTACCCTAAAAAGGAAATCATGGCAAGCCACTCCTGAAATCTTGCCAAGAAAATTGCAGGGACTTATTCAGGCAGTCACCAAAAGCCAACAGTCTCTCTCTCTCTCTCTCTCTCTCTCTCTCTCTCTCTCTCTCTCTCTCTCTCTCTCTCTCTCACACACACACACACACACACACACACACACGCATGCACACACAGGTGCACTGTCACAATTGGTTGATGCCTCATCAATCTTTATACATATTAATGAATTTGGGATGAACACTTATTTCTGAGTTGTTTATGGCTTATATAGTATATCAGATTTTCCTCACAGCAAGTCTCTTAGAATTCCGTTTAGTAATATTTAATAAAAAGGATGATTAAAGTTACAACCCAAGAATTCCAGCAAGTTCTTTTCTTTGAAACAGGCACTACCGTACATGGCAACAAAACCTTCATTTGTTGCTCAAATTCTTATAGTGGAGAAGTCTGGAAGTTTGCTGCTTTTGTAAAGGTGGGGTATCATTGTTTTTGCAATCACTGTTCAATTTTCTAATGCGAAAATGAGTTCACACTACACCATGTCAAAAGAAAACAAAATCATCAATGCCTATAGGTGATTGCTGAGGGAAATCTCTACATTCCTTTTGCCCTTCATACCCTTGAGAATCAATATGTCCAAATAGCATAATCCCTTTAGAGTTATCTGAGATTTAGAGATTGACTAGCTAGCTCTTATTTGACACACATTCATTGATAGAAAGTTATTTTACTTATCTGAAGGGCAATTTACATTGATATTTAAGCATGAGGAAAAATGACCAACTAGGTCATAATGTAGTATATGGTCATATACCAGTGCTAATCTCCAGCAAAGGTTAGTAAATCGTAAATAAACTATGTATTTATTGGAAAATGACAAATCCAATTGCAGTCTAAACTATAGTTTTACTCCCTATGTCCAATTTTGTTTCTACTTGTAATTCTCTTCTAGATCTTGTGATTGAGACATAAAAAAATGAAACTCTGACTTTGGGATTTTCTGATTAGATAGGTTATAGAAATGGCTAGTATATTTCAAGCATGCAAAAGTAAGAAGTTAAGTCTGTTTTACTTTTATTCTACTCTGCTGAAAAGTTGGAAGTAATACTTCCCCCCCTCTTTATTCCACACATCTCTCTTCCTCTTCTCCCCCTTCCCCACTTTTTCACTGTCTTTTATAGGCTTAATAAACATAATAATAATAATAATAATAATAATAATAATAATAATAATAATAATAATAATAATAATAATAATAATAGAACTCTAGCTTTATTCCCCAAAAGAAGATAAGCAGCAGTCAATAAAAACACATGAGACTAAAAAGTTTATTAACCACTAAAGCTTGTCAAAAGAGAAAAAGGTGCCATAAAAATAAACAACAACAAAAATATAGCTGAAATATGTAATGAGACCACATGCTCCATAAAAGGGGATTTTTTGCTGAATCACGCAAGGAGAATAATTATTCAGACAACTTGCTCACTCCGTCATATTGTCTGGAGAACTTTTATCAAACTATCATCAGTAATATACATAACTTGAGGCAGCAGTCAAATAAAACTACATGGAAGTGTTCATATAATCATGAGGAATTGTGCCCAACTTGAAGTGAGTTTCTTTTTAGAACAGATTTCATATAATTGGTGGGGTGGGGGGAAGGGACAGGTCCTTCCATCAGGCTCCCAGTGTAAAGAGCACGATAAAGAGGGAAAATGCACACAGCCGTATTAATCATGTAATAATGTGGATATAATTTAACAAGAACAGGAACATGAGGATGCTGATCTATTATCAAGGCTGATGGAAAGGCCTGCTTTGTTTCTTTCCTTTTCTTTGTTTCTTTTTTTTTTTACTGCTGCTCCTGAAAATATAGCTGCCACTGGAGGACAATTGACAGAGAGGTCTTATGGTTGATTTTATATCTGGGCTGAATTATGTTCTCCCAAGGTCACACTGCGCTTTTGTCTTTAATAACAGAGAGATTCGTCATAGTAAAAAAGATTCCTATGATGGTTTGACTGCTTAACAAAATATCAGTTTTAAAAATGAAAAAATTAATATAGTCCAAAGCTTGTTTCGTTAGTTTTGCATTATTACGGGGGGGGGGGGGTTAGTACTTAATTTGCAGTCAATATTTTTGCATTCTTTGCTCTAATAGCCAGCAGAAAAAGACACCAACACTCCCCCCCCCCAAAAAAAATACAAAGCAATGTTTCTTTCTCATGATCTAATGTTTTATAAACCCAGTTTGGCTATGCCTACTTTGGCTATGCCTACTTTGTGGTGATGAATTGCTCTGACTTCTTTTTTTAAGGAGTTTACTTAAGGCCATACAACAGCTTGGTGTCTACTAGTATTAGAGCTTAGAAATAAAAGCCATTCAGTCTGTTCCACCAAACTGTCTTTCATATTAGCTTTCAAACTCTATCTGCCAAGGGCCAAATTAAAAACTGGTCAGATAAGAAACAATGACAATGAAAACCAAAATAATTTTCTAGTATTGCCGGTGGTGAACGGGTAACTTCCATTTTTTTAGCCTTGAAGAATGATTTCTATGCACAGACGTGGTCTACTTACATATGGCATCCATTTAAATTAGAAATATTCATAGCTGTTCTTAGGATTGTCATAAGCAAAGATAATGGTTAATTGGAAGCATGTTTCTTTTTTTGCTTAGAATAATATAATGTGATATACTATACAAGGAGCATAGTCGTATTAGGCATCATGGCTGCACATGAAATAAAAGGATTGCTCTACTAAAAGCTGTAGTTGCTAAAATGCAAATATGCAGTTTATGGGCTAATCTCCATAATAGTACTGATCTTCAATCTACACTGGAGGAGAAACATGTTTTTTCCCCAAACTTTATATATAGTACCACACTATATCATGTGAATGGTATGGTGTGTATATACCCATAATTGATAGAACTCTTTGAATTATTGTAATATTTTCTATGTCTATCTTGTTCAGAATTTTCTGTTGGTTTTTTTTAAGCCATCTAAATAGAGCACCTATCCGTTCCTCATCTAAATCCTTTTAATGCAGCGACAGTTCCTCCTTCCAGAAAACAAGTTAATCATTGATCGTAACAGTTATATACATTGCCCTAATTACTGATGCAGCTCTTGCTTTTATTTTATCTCTTGCTGCACAAAGGTCGAGTCTTTTCTAATGTTCCTTCTGGGGTTGGATCATAACTCAGAGGTGGAGAGCATGCTTTGCATGAAAAGGATCCCATGTTCTAAAAAGCTGCTGACCATCCATGTTGACGTTACCAAACTAATGGTGTTAATTTATTTTTTTAATTTAATTTAATTTTTATCCATCATTAATTTTATTTTATTTTATTTTTATCCATCATTATTTTTATATTTTTATAAATAACTCAAGGCAGGGAACATAATCTAATATTCCTCTTATTTTTTTCCCCCCAAGAGATGGGTTGAACTGAGATAGACTGACTGGCAATTACATTACATTACTCTTCGTGATCAGTGTTTAAGCTGTGTATGGATAGGGACCTATAGAATTTTTGTGCAATAGATTAGCTTTTCCTTAAGCTGAAATGTAACATCCAGTAGGTTCACATATTGCTATAGATAGGCAGACAGGGGGATGGCTTTTATTATACACATACGCATATTTTATAAATCTGGAATTGTGTTATTTAATAATAGCAGGATATGGAAAGAGTGCTTAACACTACTACCGCAACCACATGCTTTACCTGTGTATAACTCAAGATTTGATCTTTGGCATTTCTCTGTATAAGATGGGATGGTCTTCTCTCTGGAATTCTGGAGTGCAAACTGTTCAGTTATAGGAAATTTTAGTATGGCCAGATTCATTATAAGGCAGTTTTATGTTCCCATATAGATATCATTGTTACTCATATCATACTACAGAAAAAGGAAAAAATACTGTTTGCTGCAATTGGATAACAATACTTACAAAGTAAGTATTTGTATTGATTACAATATTCTTTAAAATAGGAACACTTTTTCCCTAATATCATATTTCAAGTTGAAGCTGCATTCCCTTTTCATAATTATATTGATTACAGTGATGCACTTAATGTAACAAGTTGGGTTGACTTCACAGGGAAAGCCATAAAATCAATATTAAGAGTATAAATCAGAATTCAAAGCCCTATTACGACATCTGCTATTGGATTTATTTATGTCTCTGGGTTGCAAAGCATCTGCTAAAAACCAGCTACCAGCCTTGGCATATCTGAAGCATCCTCTAGGCCACAGGTGTCAAACTTACCACATCATGTGACGGTGTCACGACATATTGTGACTTTTTTTTTGCATTGCCAGAGCTGGGGTAAGCGCGGCCTCCATATGATGAAACAGGCCCACGGGCCAGCAGTTTGACACCCCTGCTCTAGGCAAATTACATGTGAGCTGAAAGGGTAAGAATATCCTCTGAGATGTTGGTTTTCGTTTACAAGGGTGATTTTGCAATGAAATGAACTTCAGAAATGAATTACTTATTAAATATTTACATTATTCCAACAACCATAAGAGACACCAATTAAGACTGGAGCTGTTCCATGCTTTAAATTTTGCAAACAGCCATGAGCCTGCAGCTCTTGCCAACTAAGAAACAGTCCAATAAAGCAGAGGTGCCTAAGGACATAGCAGCTCCTCTTTTTGCAACCATTAGGGAGAAGAAAATAGTTTCCATGTCATATTCTCAATAGGAAATGCAAGCCAAGTTCTTATATGCCAACTCTTACTCCCTTATCAGCAATTGCATGAAAATAACAAAATCAGCAGCTTTATGTGTGAAAGCACGTTAGTTAGTTTCCCCTCTCACTTTACCTAGCATAGGAAATTTCATATGTACCATGTTGTCTGAAATGTTGAAAGATCATGGATCAGTTCAGACATTTCTTTTCTTTCATTAAAGTTCCTGAAAGTGATTGGAGATTAGGATTAAAATGTCTGTTTTGGACCACATGCAGTGATGACAGCACTTGCTAAACTTGTCAGGTTTTCAATCCTAAACAGAGTGGACTTGGTTAGGGACCCAGATAGAAGTGCACAGATAAATTTCAATACTGAAGACTAGTCTGGGATTCAAAAACCGTTCTGCAAAAAGATAGCAAACCATTTTCATATTCTTGCTAAGATTTTGACAGAAAGTTGGGCATCTTTACTTTTAGAATTCTAGTGGGCTTTTTCACAAAGTGGCTGCCAAAGTGAATATGGAGAGTCTTTTATTGAAAGTGGGGAGTTCTGGGCATTGAAACCCACCTATCATAAAGTTGCCAAGATTGAGAAATATTGCTTTAGATGACCAAGTCCAGAGCTATAAACATCCCCTTTCTCTTAGAACCACCATACTATTAGATAGGTAGCTAACTTTAGTATCATGAAAGGGGACAGTACAATATTGGCTTTGTTTCTTACAATATTTAATGATTGTTTAACTTTTAGGAATGGGAAAGAGCTACATGTGTGATTTCTTGTCTCGGTTGCTAAAAGGTATCGTAGATTTTGACTCGTAGGAAATACTGATTGGGAAGTAGTTTGTCAACAATATTTATGGGCTGGCCTCGCTTTCCCGACTCAGCGTTTCTAGATCCCAAAGACCGTTCTCCTCAATGCATGCAGAGCTCTGCTCTTGCTTTTCATTTTATTTTATTTATTTGTTTGGATTTTTATCCCGCCCTTCTCCTTACGGACTCAGGGCGGCTGACAGCCTGGTAAAACAAATACAGAGATAAAAATACCCACTTTAAAACCTAATTAAAATGAAATATTTGATGTGGCCTGTGTCAATTTAAAATTATTCTTAAAACCCCACTAAAAATTCCCCCTAGGCCAGTCCCG
>NW_015386425.1:1498729-1501364 GCF_001527695.2 Protobothrops mucrosquamatus
TGTCCCGGGCCCTCCAGAGATCATTTACCAGCGTGACCAATGCCGTTTCCGTGCTGTATCCCGGCCTGAAGCCCGACTGGAGCGGGTCCAGATAGACTGTTTCCTCCAGGTGCCGAGGGAATTGCTGCGCAACCACACTCTCAACAACCTTCGCCACAAAGCGAAGGTTGGAGACCGGGCGATAGTTAGCCAATACATCATGCGCTTCTCAGTCAAAACCGAGGTAGCAACAGCCAAAGAACCTCAATGTAGAAATCTGCTCAAATCTGTTGAAGTCTGCTGGTCTTCCTCACAAGGCAGAAAGCATTAAAAGTCCAGGCATTTCCCTTAATTAATGTTGCAAATTTCTTTTTGAAGCTCCATTTTTCCCATTGTGCTTTTGGTTTAATTGCTCTATTCCTAATTGTAATTAGGTTCCAAGTATATATTTAATTGCTTGGTTTGTTCAGCCTATTTGTGACCCCAAAAGTCTCCTTTAAGAGGCTTATGTTTGATTAATACAGTTGTTTTATTTAATAAAACAAGATTCTCCCAGCTACTTTATCAAATGTCCTCTCATTGGCATGGCTGTTCTTACCTTTTTCTCACTGTTGTAGCAACTCCAGTAATTAATATTTGCCTGATTGAACTTTTGCTCTTAGTTCTCTCTCTCTCTCTCTCTCTCTCTCTCTCTCTCTCTCTCTCTCTCTCTCTCTCTCTCTCTCTCTCTCTCTCCCTCTCTCTCTCTCTCTCCTTCCCTTCCCTTCCCTTCCCCTCCCCCAATTACCTATTTTCTGTTAGTATTCTGTCTGGTCCACTTCCTTTTACTTATGAAATTCTGTCAAAACAACATTTGTCCTCTATATATGAAATAATAACAATTGTAACTGTGATCCAAAGAAAGAGACAAATAGATTCATTTCTGTTCCCTTTAGTATTCTGTCAGGCTGAACTTCCAATAACCTTGGCACAAGATCTGAGATCTTGAAGGTAAGGAGCTTGTCTGCTGTACAAACACCAGAATGCTCTAGAACAATGCTTCTTAACCTTGGCAACTGTAAAATGTGAGGACTTCAACTCCCAGAATTTCCCAGCCAAATTTCCCAGAATTCCCTTGCTGAAGAGGAGTCCACACATCTTAAAGTTGCCAAGGTTGAGAAACAGTGCTATCACCTGGTCCAATGTCTCTTTCTCTTCCCCCAAAGAGTCCTGCATGCAATCCTTGCTTCTGTGTATTTGTATGTGTTTGGAATCTTTAACTTAGAAACTTTACAAGGTTAAGTATTCTTAAGTCAGCACCACTGTTCCTTTCTGTGCCATAATACCTCTTTTCAAAATTCTGTCCTCACTGGCTATGAATGCAGTTTACTTGGCATGCTGAAGGATCTTTAAAACAAGACTTCAAGTTGACCTATTTTCACCTTTATTTAGTTTTGAGAGGGGGAAGGAACTCTTTGAATAAACCTGTGGTTTTCCCTTCTCTCTGATCTTTTGCTTGCATTTCTATAGCTGTTGTTAGTAACTGCATGTCAAAAAAGGGTTACAGGATGTCCTAGTACCCTTTGTCAAAAGACTTGGAGAAGTGTTCTTCTTTCATCATTGCCTTTAGTTGGGAAAGTGCCAAAAGTCTCACTATTATGCTGAGTGCCTGAGAGCACAGAGTAGCCATCAATCTTCCCCAGCAGAGTATTTTTGTTAGCCAACTTTACAACAAAATCGTATTTAAAAGCTCCAGCCCCATTTCTTTCAGCTCCTTTTATTGAATTTTGCATGTGTGCATGCACACCTATCTTACAACCTTCATAACATTCACAGTGATGAATACAGGCTCCCAGAGTTTCAGATTAGGAGGGAGCCTGTTGGATTTTTCAAAAAATAATTTTGCTTTGATGATCATTGTTCCTCCTAAAAGTGACAGATTTTGGAATGGCCCAGAAACTCTTTGCATGAAGATTTAGAGAATGTTAGGGATAAAAAAAGAAGAAGTGTTTTGCCATTTAATTTTACAATCCAATCCAATAGTGTGATTTTTTTTTCAGAGCACTTACTATGAATATTTTGTGTATTTAAAAAAGGGTCCAGGATTCAAACAAAAAAAAATCACCGGCCATGACACAGTGACTGAAGCTCCTTTTTATGTCCACCCTCTTTTTTTTTTTTAAACATATTGTTGAAAGAAAGGTTTTCATCCTGGTTCATCCAAGCCGGGGATAAATAAACAACATGGCGACTGCTTTAGAAAGAAGTTTGCAGTTTATTGAACAGCCAGACCGAAAGATGGTTCTGGCAGGAAAGAGGAGAGAAAAGAGGAAACTGAGCACATGTGGCAAGTAGGTTTTTATACCCTCTGAAACCTTTTGTTTGGAGTAGTTTCCTGTTCCTGTTTTAGGCTTTGTATTTCCTGTGTTACGTATTCTGACCTGAGTCTGGGTGTGCCTTTCTGATATTCTTGATGGTGATGGGTTAGCCCTGTTATGTCCCAAGGGTTACCGTATTTATTGGCGTATAACACGCACTTTTTTCCCCTGAAAATAGGGGGCAAATGATGTGTGCGTGTTATACGCCGATATAAGGTCTCCGCCGTGCGGCCCCACCTCGGCCCGGGCAGCCACGGCCCTTCCCCGTCCTCCTGCTGCCGCTGCCGCCGCGGCCCTTC
>NW_015386425.1:1502462-1513498 GCF_001527695.2 Protobothrops mucrosquamatus
GGCAGCCGCGGCCCTTCACCACCCGGCCCCACCTTGGCCCGGGCAGCCACGCCCCTTCCCCATCCTCCTGCTGCCGCTGCCGCCAAGCTCTCCGCCGCCCGGCCCCACCTTTAAGTTTTTTTCCTGAAATTTCCCTTAAAATGAAGGTGCGTGTTTTACGCCGGTGCGTGTTATACGCCAATAAATACGGTATATCCTGCTTCCCTGGTGAGGGTGACTCTTAGAGTTTGGATGGGGTATGTAGATTTTAGGTCTTTGTCTTCTTAAGCTTCTAGCTCCAACTTTCCTGATGGTTTACATCTGCATTTGTACAGGGCTGGCTTCTGCTTGGGACAGAGAGACTTGGGGGCAGGATTTGTTTCTGCTTTTAAAATCCTTTTGAGGAAATATATTTTTCTGCCCTTTTAATATTTCCTTCTCTGGGGAGCTGAGTTCCCTCAATATCCTGCAAATGCCTCATAGAATCTCGCTGTGAAAAAAACCCAACAACCTTGTAATCTATATGGTCTATATTTTGTCCTCACTTGATGTCTTGGTCATGAGTATCTCAATGGATATGTAATAGTTATATAAAGTAATTCCCATTTTTTAAAAAAATCAAGGCAAAAGGGTATTTTATTCTCTTCCCTATCACCCCAAACTTCTCAGCCACACAGCTCCTGCTATTTCAAGTCACCTATTTTAGGTACCAGAGCAGCTGTAAGAAAAGCACAATATTCCTTTTTGTGTTTTACATAGATTATTTGCCTTATGAACAGTAGTGGGATTCAGCCAGTTCACACCAGTTTGGCAGAACCGATAGCTAATTTTTTTGTTGCCCAGGCCCAGAATGGACTTCCGGAAGCAGCATCCACATGGAGAACCGGTTGTTCACGTACAATATTTGAATCCCACCACTGCTTACAATCCTTGGTGTCCACAGCAAGAGCTTTGCGTCAAGTGACAATAGGGATATGGCTGATCTGATCATAACAAACTGAATTGAAATGGACAAAAGCATCACAAACTTGTGTCATAAAGTTCCTCTCTTATGTATAGGCTGTGAAATAAATTCAAAGGGTTAGAGCTTGTGCTTTGACATTGTGACACATTTTTGTCATGTTTGTTATTATTGTGGCTAGCTATGGATATTTTTGCCAAGGGGACGTCATATGGATTACAGTTCACTACCTCTCTTCCTTTATGAGGACTAAATCTTGTGATTTTTCAAAAACCTTTGTGGACCATGACATCAGTGAGGGCCTGGAAACAGGATGCCCGCACCCAGATGGAGTATGGAGAGCATCAACATCAAAATGATAAAAATTAAATAGCTAGCATCTTATAAGATCGTAAAAATCTTACACAATTTTTTGCTCCTTCCCCATACATCTTTTATGATTTTGAAGTACATGATATATTTGCAACTTTCTGAGATTACAACAATTTTAATATTTATTTTGAGGTCCTTATCACAAACTCTCATAGACTATGTTTTTTTTAACTAGTCCAATTTCTCAGATGATGTTTTTTTGCATATTATCTCATTTATTTATAATTTTACAGTCAAAACTATAGCAGATCCTAGTATCTAAAATATGATGGATGATGAAATGTAAACATAAAATGTTGTATAACTTTCTCAGCAAGGTAAATACGTTCATGTTTGAAACAAAGATATAGACACAGAGATCCAGGGACATACATTTTCACTCTTTGTTGAATGTAAATTTTCAAGTGTGTATTTGCATTTCAAACATCATTTTTTATCATGGAGTTCAAAATTGGTGTGCTTTGAAGCATCAGTGGCTCTTGGTGTATTTGGCAGGAATCAAATATTAACAACCATCAGCTGTCAGTCTTCAGTTCTCTAAAAATCACTGGATTATGCTAACAATCACATGAATTAGGAAAAGCTAAGCATCGTTATCTGTCAACCATTCTTTATTGCATGTACGAAAAGCAATTTCAGGTTGTTTAATACCCAAAACAAATTATCATTTAAATCTTAAGTGTCATAAGATATTAGATAAAAATACCTAATCATATGAACTTCTGGGAAACTCTAAATATCTAAATATCTTTGAAAGAAATTGAGACTTTTTGCCACTTTGGTGTCAGAAAAGTACCTGGGAGTAAATTCATTTCATTGCCCCAAATATTTCTTCTCAGACTTATAGTTTCTGCTAGTAATATGCGATATTGATTATCAATTATGAAATAAAATTAGGAAAAATTGTGAAGAATCAGAATGTTAGCAACCATTGTTCCATTCCACCATTCATCAAAAAGAGTACAAGAAAATTAAATATAATGGTGTGGGTCTGTAATTATCTTGTAATTCAAACGGAATTCACCTTTGACCTAACATCTTTGGTATCTTAAAGCAACCAGGCGGTTAATATGAATATTAGTCTCTGATATCTTAGGAATTTTCATACATTTTGACACAACAGATGTGACTTTTTGGATGAACAGCGGTATTTCAGGGACAAGCTCAAATTGTCATGGACATTGGACATGATGTCTCTAAAAAAACAACCTATTGAAAAAGGGAGAAAATGTGCTATTCATCCATCTCGAAAAGGCCTTCTTGGGTGCACTGTGCATGTCTCCAAATACACTGCCAGCAAACCAGTACTCTTTTGTGCAAAACAAAGAAATATGCTGAGTATCACAGCTTCTGCAAGATCCAGTGACATGGACAAGCAAGGGAGAAGCCATTGAATTAAGAAGCCTGGGAAGATGCCAGCGGGAGGACAAGTATACAGAGGTTCTACCAAAGTAATAAATATTGCTGTCACTGGTTGTGCTGATTTCAATTGTGTAGATGTATCCACCCACCAACTCCAATTTCCTCAATGAGCACAGATTGAACACTCAAACAAAGGCTAGGTGAAACCAGATAAAGGCAAACAATACAGAAGATTTTTTCCAAGTAAGTTTTCTAGATATTTGCATGGCAATTAATAGAGCATCTAGATATGCAGTTATATAAAATAAAGAACAGCTAAGCCATGTTATTTGTCAATGATAAGATTGGGGCTTCTACTGAACAGTAGGGTGTGAAAATTGGTTCTGATCCAATTCTAACTGACAAGTTCACCACGTTTCTGGTTAGAATAGATTCAGAAAATTGAGACCATTAGATTTATTGCTTCAGTTTGAAACACGAAATTGGGTGATTTTCTATCATCACTGAAGCACCCTCAAATCGACTCAACAATCTGATTTGCATTGTCATTCTGATTTTAGAAAGATGGTTTGAAGATTTGATTGAATCAACTTCAGATCAGCTTTCGGAATTGAATCTTTGCATAACTCAGTCTGAGGACACGTCTCTGAATTTCAGTTATAGAAATATATGAATCAATTATATCATTGAATGTGCTGGACTCTTACTTTTTGTGCAGTCCTTGTACCACCATACATGTTATCCTAAGCCGCTTCAATATTTTGATATCAAAGAGTGTCTTGATATGTTTAAGTGTAGGGTAACCTCCTTCAGTTATCATATAGCGCAAGTACTGGACAGTATATTCTGTACGCTTGTTTCAACCAAATATTTTACATTCAAATAGGGAATGATTTGAAATTTGCACTTGAGATTTCAGTGCAATTGATCTCAACTAACAAAAGGCACTTTATTATATATGTGAAATGCTGCTTTTTCTCCCCCTTCACTGACATTTGGGACTCCATTCCGTTTTCCTCAGATTAAAAAAAAAAAAAAGCAACTGAAAAAGGGAATGAAGCCCAAAGCAATATAAGCCTTGCCATCTCCCCCCAAAGTATAGAGCAGTGGTGGTGAACCTATGGCACGAGTGCCAGAGGCGGCACTTAGAGCCCTCTCTGTGGGCACGTGCACCATCCCCCGGAGATGGCAACCATCCTCTTCAACCAGCCACCTGCTAACTCGCTGAGGTCCCACATGGCCGGATGCATCCCAGCACCCATGTGCTCGCTGGCCTCTGTGTGCGGGGGCCGATGGTGTCAGGCAGCAGCCGCCCCGGCCCCTGCCTCTCCTTGCCCTGTGACAATGGCATCCCGCCCTGCCTTACCTTGCCTCACCTCACCCCACAGGATGAGCCTCCTGCCCACCACCCCACCAGCCAGAGACCCCCAGAATCTCCCCCAACCCTGCCTGGCCCACACAGGCATCCCTTCCCAGGAGCAACATTGAGCTGGCCATGCCCACCTATCTGCCCTGACCACCATAGACACACCCACCCAGCAGTCCACACCCACCCAGTAGTCCACCCCCACCTGGCACCCAGCAATACATAAGTGGGTTTTGGCTTGCAGTTTGGGCACTCGGTCTCTAAAAGGTTCGCCATCACTGGTATAGAGTTTAATGAGTTGATCAACCTCATGGGCCACTGCCAGGATCAATATCAGACAGCAACCAGCCACACTACTCAGACCCCTCTGCTCAACTCTTCACAAATGGAAATAAAGTTGCAACACTTGTATGTTGTCTCAAGCAATCCCCAAAGCAGGCTAAAAGCCTCTGACTGAACCTGATTGGATTCAGTGCATTGAAGGAGATCTTAGCTTCCATTCACAAACCAGCTTCAATAAGTATGCTTAATTCTAATATGCCATCCCCATGAGAAGTGATACTTTGGCAGAAGGTTAATCAGGGAGAATCTGAATATCGCAGAACTGTAAACCGTATTTACAAAGCAAGAGGTCATAAAGAAATGTTCTATTGTTCAGCAATATTATTCCAAACTGCAACAAAATTGGAGTGTCATTACACTTCCAAGCTGCTCAGAGAACAAAGGAATTGTGGTTCCAAAGGGTACGAAATAGGCATTAAGATCTGAAAAGTTACACTGAGAGCAACATATAATGTACTTCTGTATTGCAGCAATGAGCATACTGTCATATTCTGCCATGGAGCTCAACCTAAACTGGCAGGTAGTGAGAGGATAGTTTTATCAGGTACATAATTTATGAATGTGGCTCGGAGAAATCTCACTTAGAAATGCATACCAGGGGCTGGGATATCATTTTATCTTTATCTTAAAGGCCAGAATTATAAGATACTGGAGCTGAATTGTCACCAACGCCACAATGTGGTTTTCAGTTTTATAGTAACTTAGCTAAAAACATAAAATGTCTCTGTGAAGCCAAGAGAAGCTCATGTAATTTGTATACGAGATTTCTGTTTTCAATTAACTTTTGAACCATTTGATTATCACTTGGGCCTTTTGCTGATAAATGGAGTTTCTTCAGTGGGATGTGTTAATTAATTCATTTGAATTCAGTGCTCTTAATGAAGAGGAGGAGGCCAAGCAATGGCTCTCTTAAGGCTAGTCGGACATCTGCATCATACATGATAGAAAAAAGCCCCCCTCAGGCAAAATAACAACAACAACAAAAACATGTAGTATTACTGCTGTGAAATCCGGGATGAGGAGTTTATTTCTCTTCTATGTTATTTTTCCAAAGGTAATGCTATCTTCAGTTCTTGTGTTGCTAAAAACAATCTCATTTGCACTTCCCTTCTGCAAAACATCTATACATTTCTTATTTCTTTAGATGGCAAAGTGAAGTTTCCTTATTTAGATCCATACAGATAGTCCTTGTATGGATGTAGTCCTCCATTTTATGACCATTCAGAGATACAATGGCCTTGGAACAGGTGTTTTTATGACCCAGAATGCTATTCTGTTTGTCATAAAATGCCATGCCCGCTCCCCTGTAGCCATATGATTGTTTTGGGTATTTGGCAACCAGCTCATCTTTACAACTGATTGTAGCATCCCATGGTCACACAACTGTGATTTCCAACTTTTTGCCAGTTTCTGACAAAAAAAACCCTTCCCATTCAGAAGATTGGGTTCACTTAATGACTGTTCCATTTACTTAATGACCATGATTAGCTTAACACCTGCTGTGAAAAATGTCAAAAACACAGATCCTGTCATGTTGGGTGCCTTAATTTAATGACTGGATTACCACTGCCAATTGTGGTCCTAAATTGAGGATTACCTGTAATTAAATTAAGCAAATTGTGCTGTATAACTTGGCACAAAGATACTATGTTATACTGACTTTCCAGGAAACAAACTAGATTTCTATTATTATTATTATTATTATTATTATTATTATTATTATTATTATTATTATTATTATTATTATTATTATTATTATTATTATAATATAATTAAATTTGGATCAAATAGCAACTGATGCTATTGAAGGTATATTTATGGGTTCCTTCAAAATATAAGAGATTATGATTTGATTTGCTTGCCACATTATGCTGGTGGAAATTTTTGCCTTTTATTTGCATGATATTTATTTTACTAGGAAACATGTATAAATCAATTCATTATTGCTTTTTGTCTGTGATGTATATCTGAGATTAACCGAGGTTACCATGGCAAAGTGGGTAGAAAAGATTTTTCTAAGTCAGGAGAAAAGGACTCATTCACTGATGGTTTAAAGGTAAGTTCTCATCCTACACATTATTTAAAGTATACAGTTTAAAAGAGCAGTTGGAAGGTTACATAATATTAAGTGCGTTGTTTAAGAATTTGACTTTAATCTTGAAGTATGAGCCTGGAGCAACAAAAAATATCTAGATAATTCAGCTAATTTCTAGAATAGTTTCTACATGTTCTGCTTTTTTATTGTAAAATGATCAAAGAACTTTTAAGAAGAAAGACAGTTGTTCCATTAGAACAGTTTTTTTCATCATTTACAATCATAGGAAATACTATATCAAGATGCTCTGCCTAGTTTGTTCAGTGACTGCAGTAAACATCATTTTTTTTTAAACAGAGAACATGATATCAGAGGCAATACATTTAACGCAGGCAGCTCGTGCGTATCTCTCTGGGGAATTTGGAACTGAAAATTTGGATAAGATCTTAAATGATGTGTGAATTGGCCTAAAGAAAATGATAGTCTTCAGTCTGTTTCTGTTCTCTTTCAGGAATAATATGGTGCCTGTACCCATCCTGTTTCCCTCTAGAGTTATTGAGATTATCACTAGGCATTTCCAGGCAGCATTGCTAACTGGCACAACTGATGTGCAGAGTTCTTGCACATCCTGAGGGCATCAGATATGTGAAGATTGATGTACCTTGGTGGGAGGAGGAAACGCTATAGTGTCTGTTATAATTAAGTGAGAAACTTTTAATTTGCTTAATTTGACAAATTAACTAGTCATGCACTGTTGATCTCTGGAGATATGGAAGGAGACTTAAGAAGATATAATGTTGAGGATAATGCTGCAAAGTCTTGGTGGACATGTAAATGTTTTTTATTTGGGTATTTTTGGCCTTTGCAGCTTATAAGCAGCAACACTAAATATAAGATCTCATTTCAGTAAAAGCCATTTTATTGGCACAAAGCTTAGGACAGAGAGCAATGTGCACTTCTTTTTATAGGTTCACATCATTCTTAAAACCTTTAAGGAAAAAAGCACCCAAAATAAGTGGAATTTTAAACAGCTGTTAAAAAACCTGTCATGATACAGCCATAGGCAGATCAGCTGGGAAAGAGTTCCACAAATACAGACCGGCAGTATAAAAATCCTTCTCTCTTATATCTGTCAACTTCACAGTTGTTAAATGTAAGCCTGCACATGAAAGCTGATTTTTAAATGGGAGCAAGTTCACTTAATCCAAGGGAGGAGAACCCATAATCCATTGGCTGCATGCAATCCCCTCCAAGCCTTTGATGTGGCCTCTAGAATTGTCTCCTACTTTGATGCTATATTTCTAGCAATGGCTTCAATTAAAAATTTCCTGTCAACTTTCTTTGTGGGCACTGCCTTACCATCAGAATATTGTCATTTTACCAACTGCCTTCATCTTATCACACTTCCTAAGCAAAGCTATCATCCCCTGGACAAAAAGAGCTTCATTGACACTGCAACAGAAATACTGTTTGTCTCACTGTAACATTTTCTTTGAAATTCCCTCTCTTTTCTCAGTTCCCACACTGCCACCGAACTTCCAAAGCAGCACTGATTGATGCTTTATTTCCTCCTGAAATACATCATCCTCAGCGTCACTGTCCATCATTTCCCAGGTTTTAATCCATCCTGTTAAGCAGAATGTGAGGGAGTGAAATTGGGATTGCTGTCTGCTCTTTTCAAAAGTAGCTGTGAGACATGCAGGAAAGTCCCCCCACCCTTTCCTTCATGCATTCAGACATTCACTCATACATTTGCTCACAAGCATCCAAGCCAGTGCCGTGGCTGCCTGTGATAGTTGAGCCACAACCTGGCTTTTCAAGGATGTGCATTTTCAAGGATAGATCCTAAGCCAACCTATCCCACCTATGCTCTTAACTTAGAAAAGCAAATGCTAAGACAGAGTGAGTGGGGGCACATACAGCAGAAAAGGGTGAACAAATAGCCTACAGATAGGGAAGCGGAGGTAACATCTGGATATTGGCAACTACTACAAGCAGTCAAGAGGACGTTCATTCAACTGCTAGGATCACAAGCTATGGTGAGGAGCATATCCTAGTGGGAGTCTGGTTTGGAGCTTTGCTGGGAGCTAAATGGCAACTAGAAAAAGAGACGCCACATTGAAGCAATTTTTCATCCCACCTAGGGTAGAAGTATTTGGAAAAAGGCAACAGTTGTTTGCTACTTTAAAGATTAAAGATTAAATCAAGAATAATTGTTGCCATAAAGCATGGTGAAAATTTTTGCTACATTTTGTTATATCCAGTCTTGGGAAAGCAAAGGACCTTCACAGGCTGCTACATGTCTTTGTCCCAACTCTATTTCTTGCCCTTAAGTCCAATAACAGAGTTTCGGAGTTTTGAAGAAAGAAAATGGTATTATTTCACAGTTGAAGATCCTTAGGACTGCAGCAAGTATTACTGATGATCAGAAGCAATAGCACTTAGATTTATATACCGCTTCATAGTGCTTTACAGCCCTCTCTAAGCCGTTTACAGAGTCAGCATATTGCCCCCAACAATCTGGGTCCTCATTTTACCAAACTTGGAAGGACGGAAGGCTGAGTCAACTTTGAGCCGGTGAGGATCGAACTCCTGTCAGTGAACTGAATTAGCCTGCAATACTGCTGTCAGAGGTCTCAGTCACAGGACGTTGGGTTCAAAGGAAACCTGGTTTATTTGGGTACACTCTGGCTTTCAAGCTCAAAGCAAATGCAAACAAAGTCAGCGCTAGGAGCAACTGCCTCCCAGTGCACTAAATAGATGGATCCTCCCGGGCCTGCCCCCACCCACCTAACCAGCATCCAGAACAACGATCGTGAGTGCCTCATAGCAGCAGACCTCTGCCCTTAGCAATCAGCCTGACTTGGGCTCTGGTCTGTGGCAGCAAGGCAGCAGGGCAAGCGAGGGCCGGTTTCAAATTCCCCACTGTTTCTCTGCACCAATCAGCTGTTCAGCAGAGCACCAAATGGCTGAGCCGGCAAAACCCGGAAGTTTGACTAGCAGCCATCTTCTGGCATGACAGCCTGGCAGCAGCTGGGTCCCAGTCATCTGACCACGAACGCCTCCCAGCTGTGCTCCAGTAAGTGGCAAGCCCCCTCTACCAATAAGTGGCAAGCCCGCAGGAGCTTGACAACTGCATTCTAACCACTGCACCACTGTGGGAGGACAGCACCCCCCCCAGAGAAGGAAATATTTTGGGGAATATTAAAAAGCAGAATATTATATTTTCCCAAAGGAATAATGAAAAATCTTGGGCAAAGACAGCCCCAAGTCTCCCTCCCCCAAGCAGAAACCAGGTCTGTAGAAATACAGATCTTATAATTCTATTCAGGAAGGTTGGAACTGGGAAGCTGGAGCTGATGAGATTAGGAAGACAAAGACCCTAAAATCTACATACCCCACCCAAATTCTAAAGAAATGACCTTTAGGACATAATAGGATTAACCCATCACCATTAGAATACCAGAAAGGCACACTCAGGCTTAGGTCAAAGTACATGACACAGGAAATACAAAGCCTCAAATAGGAACAACTCTAAACACAAAAGCCCAAGAAGGTATAAAAACCCACCACTCCCAACTACATGTGGTCAGCTTTCCCAGTCACATTTCTGTGTGGCTCTGTTCTTCAATAAACTACAACCTTCTTTCTAAAGCAGTCTCCATTCCCAGCTCTGACTAGACCCTGATGAAGATTTTTCTTTCAACACCACCATGGCTCCAGAAGCTAATATATAAGTTGATTAAGTACCACTACTACATGTGTGTATGTGTATGTGTGCCCTCAACTCAGATTTTTTTTGGCAAGTTTTAGGAAGTGCTTGGCTACTGCCTTCTTCCTAGGGCTGAGAGATAAAAACTAGCCCAGGATCACCCAGGTAGTTTTGTGCCTAAGGTGGGACTAGAACTAGAATTCAGTCTTCCAATTTCTAGACTGGTGCCTTAATTTCTACACCAAACTGGCTGTCTCTTACTTTACACAGAGTCATTTTATTCCTCCCACTGCCTTTTTATTCAACCTGATCCACTTTTTAGAATATGGCCTTCCTGGTTGTAATACACTGATTGCAGCCATTACCCTTGCTAAATGTTGGTTCTATTATGCTGCGGATCTTTCTAATAATCTCATACAAAATCATTAATGCTTAAAAAAAAACAGTACTTCCACTTTAATCTGGGATGGAAAATGCTCAGATGATCAATGCAGCTGATGGAATATCAGCTGTACAATTTCCACAGACTGCCTAGGCTTCTTTAGAAATCTTTTAATGGTCCACTTTTATATCATTTGAAATGTTCAGATCCTCTTTGTTGGGCCCAAAATTTGTGATGAAAGAACAGATGGGGAAATGGTAAAGATTTAAGACTGGATT
The DNA here is from genome assembly GCF_001527695.2 of Protobothrops mucrosquamatus. Classification (NCBI taxonomy): domain Eukaryota; kingdom Metazoa; phylum Chordata; class Lepidosauria; order Squamata; family Viperidae; genus Protobothrops; species Protobothrops mucrosquamatus. The sequence goes on from NW_015386425.1 coordinate 1,513,252, forward strand.
TTCAGCACAGAAGTGCACAGAAGAGAAGTATTTTCAATAATCTCCAGATATTGGCTAACTATCGCCCAGTCTCCAACCTTCGCTTTGTGGCGAAGGTTGTTGAGAGTGTGGTTGCACAGCAATTCCCTCGGCACCTGGAGGAAACAGTCTATCTGGACCCTCTCCAGTCGGGCTTCAGGCCGGGATACAGCACGGAAACGGCATTGGTCACGTTGGTGAATGATCTCTGGAGGGCCCGGGACAGGGG
>NW_015386425.1:1516562-1554987 GCF_001527695.2 Protobothrops mucrosquamatus
CCCTCTGGAATGAACTACCCCCAGAGATCAGGGTGATCCCTGATCTCCCTTCCTTCCGCCGCGCCCTTAAGACATGGTTATTTCAGCTTGCAGGACTGGCCTAGGGGAAATTTTTAGTGGGGGTTTTAAAATAATTTTAAATTACTTAGGCCAATTATTAATATTTGTCTTTTAATCATGTTTTAACTGTAGTTTTTGGCATTTTGTAGTTTTTATCTGGTTGTTAGCCGCCCTGAGTCCGCAAGGAGAAGGGCGGGATATAAATAGAAGCAATAAATAAATATGTTTTGTGGGTCTGTGTTTTCTTGTCTAGCATTAGGAACAAACAAGCCACATTGCAGCTTAAATTGCTGTATGAAGCCTAACAATGAACCAAGAAACCTGACTTTAGGAAGTGCTAGCTCCTAAATTATCTATTACTTAGGAAATGTCAGTGTTTGCTGCAGAAAAAAAAAGTGAGATTTGCTTGTTTGACTTACATTCCACAGTGTACATAGGGCCATGTACATAGCAACTTTCCTCTGTTACCACACCAAAATCCCAAATTCAAAATCCTGCCTGATTCAATGGAGCCGTTAATACTGGAGAGGTATAAAATATCAGGTGTGCATCTAAGAAATGTCCCTCAAAGTGCTTTGTTTGGACTTAAGGTCTCTTAGGCGTTTGAGCTTTGATTTCATCAGAATTTTTAAAGTTTGTTTTTAATACCTCATACTAATTTGTGTGTGACATAGAAATTATCCATCTAATCGCTTTTCAAAAGCGATTCAGAAGATCAGCAGAAAATAAGAATTCTTATAGGGTTTTTTTTGAACACTTTGTAATCACTACTTATTTCTGCTGGAATGCTTCTGCAATGAACTTCATTCACAAGTTTCTGACATTCCACTATTATAATAATTTGGATGGTATAATTTTCTATAAATTTTTTAATTTGGCCTGCTTTAGTTTGAGCTCAGGTAGATTAGTATATTCATCTGCTGCATTTCTACTGTTGCTATACAAGTATAATTGTTTCTGTGTAAGTATTTAGATTATGATTAATATTGGTAGTTTCATGTGGCCAAATAATTTTTATGAATTAGAAAATAAAATAACCATTGTTTATCTTTTAGCAGCCCAAAGAATGTCTATTTTGTGAAGATCAATTTAAAGTTTTAGCCTAAATGATGAACAAAATATCTCTGGATCATTCAACGCACAGGTGGAGAACCCAGCACTACAGGTAATCCTCAAATCATGATCACAGTTGAGCCCAAAATTTCTGTTGTTAAGTGAGTCTTGCCCCATTTTACAATTTTCTTTTGCTACAGTTATTAAGTGAATCATTGCACTTGTTAAGTTGGTAACACGGTTGTTAAGTGAATCTGGTTTCCCCATTAACTTTGCTTGCCACAAGGTTGCAAAAGGTGATCACCTGACCCCGGGACTATCCAACTGTCATAAATATGAGTCAGTTGCCAAGCATCTCAATTTTGATCACGTGACTATGGAGATGCTGCAACAGTCGTAAGTGTGAAAAACAATCATAAGCCACTTTTTCAGTGCCGTTGTAACTTTGAATGGTCACTAAACAAACTGTTGTAAATCAAGGATACCTGTATATTTCATTTCCACCACAACATTCAAGGGCCAAATCATATCAAAAGTAGGGAATTTATTAGGGAACCTGTCCTTTATCCAAAAAGTTGGTCCCAACCTCACCTCAGCCTTTATTTGACTCTACTAATTCAAAGATCCCAAACAGAAGTATTAGCCCTTGCTACCTTAATTCCCTAAAAGCAATGGCCAGGGATGGATGATGCAAAGCTGTAGCTATCCGTGATAAAATAAGGTCATGTCTTGGGAATGGGAGTGGATGACAATTTGACTTATAGCCTGAAAAGCAGATGTTCTGTATTAGACCTATGGATTAAAAGCTCATTATTGATGATCTATAAAAAACAAAAGAAAATTTCCTCAAAATTAAGCAACTTCTTCAGACTTATCCATCATAAAGAAGAAGGAGTCAACCTATTCTCCAAAGCACCCAAGGGCAGGACAAGAAGCAATGGATGAAAACTAATCAAGGAGAGAAGCAATCTAGAACTAAGAAGAAATTTCCTGATAGTTAGAACTATTAACCAGTGGAACAACCTGCCTCCAGAAGTTGTGAATGCTATTCTATTCTATTCTATTCTATTCTATTCTATTCTAGTCTAGTCTAGTCTAGTCTAGTCTAGTCTAGTCTAGTCTAGTCTAGTCTAGTCTATCCAACCATCTTTGAAGGCAGATTCCATGTAGGCTTCCACCCTGAACAACAGCTTTATTACCTAATCACATTTCTTTTGAAGTTTTTCTCAAACTTGTTTAAAGAATAACTTGATAACAATGTAAAAGTATATCTGTATGAAGGTTTCCATAAATTGCTCCTTATATGCTTCTGGTTAGGTAATATAAGAAGAACCATAAAAACTCAATTCAAATGGTCATTTTCAAAACTTTGATGTGGTTAGTTCTGTGATAATCAGGAATAATGATCAAACACTTGAAGCATCAAAGATAAAGTCTCATGCATTTATTAGAAATATAATGGTTATAGCTCCTATTATTTTTGGTGACATTTTTACAAAAGAAAAGTATATTCTGTGGTGCTAAAAGAAAACTTCAAATTAGGCTTGTTCAGGTATTTATTTGAATCAATATTTACTTATTTGAAAGGAGACTCTACTGACATAGATGGATTTTTTTAAAAGTAAAAGTAATGTACAAAACATACTTAGTATCAAGTACCCTGAATAACAAACATAAAATGGCATTGCATGATAAAGTGGATGCAAATTTTCAAAGAAACAATTACATTACAACAAAGGGAGAAAATATGACAAAATCAATACAATTTACCCCAAGCTCTAGTTTAAGAGAAAATTGGTACAAAATAGTAGTTTACAGATGGTATAGAATTCTCTCAGTAAAAGTAGTCCCTGATTAACAATCAGTTACCAAAGTTCAGTGACCAAAGTTATGATGATGACAAACAAATAGTACTTACGGCTGATCCTCAAAGCACTTTGCAGCACCCCCATGATTGTGTGATCAAAATTTGGGCGCTTAGCAGCCTGTTTGCATTATTCAAACATAGTGTACACTTCAACTCCCCCCATCTGCTTATCTAAACCCCATCTCTGTCCTTTTGGCTGCCTTGCACTTACCACCACTTATCCCCGCTTGCCTCCCAGTTGATCTTCACCATCCTCCTCCTCCTACACCCAATGCTATGTCTCTGAGGACCTTGCCTATTAACTGGAATCAGATCTACCACATCTGCCATTGCTAAATGGTATAGTCACATGATGTTTTACTTAATGACCCCTTTGCTTAGTGATGGAAATTCCAGTCCCAATTCAGGTTGTTAAGCAAGGATTATATGTACTTGTAAAAGTATATCAATTGTATAATAAAAAAATATGCTGAAACTGTTGTGATACAGAAGGAACACTTTAGCAATATGTATTGGTCATATAAAAACTCTCAAAAGTACTGGGGGAAAATATATAGTATTATTTAAAAAAAAATAAAAGAAAATTTGAACTGAAACCTCAGGGTTTTTTTCACTAGGAATTGTTGCAGAATGCATAAAAATGTGTCATAATCTAAAATATATGCTAACTGTCATGAGGAAAACTTTGGTTCAACATTGGAAAAGAGACTTTGATGGTTTCAGACTGGGAAATCCAATTTTGGGAATATGCAGCAAGGACAAAATTATGTTGAGAACAGAAGCCCAATCAAATTAATGCAACCTGGCTCCCCTTTATATTGTATATCATGCAACAAGGCAAACTTAGGAATAAGAGGAAATCATTTGACATAAGAACTGTGGATAAGAAAGAATTCCAATGCTTATAAACACATAAATCAAAATTATCACTTCAAGTACAATGGGAGGGAATTTGAAATCAAGTTGTTTTGTAACAATGTTTTTAATGTTTTTTTGTAGTAGTGTTTTCACTGGTTTTCTTTTTTCTTGTTTTCCCACTTTTTCTCTTTTTTGTATGATTACACAGGTAGTCCTCAACTTACAACAGTTCGTTTCGTGATGTTACAACAGCGATGAAAAAGTGACATGACCGTTTTTCACAGTTAGGATCTTTGCAGCATCCTCATGATCATGTGATCAATATTCGGATGCTTGGCTTGACTAATATTTATGACGGTTGCAGTGTCCTAGGGTCATTAACAATTGGGTTACTACTTATCAACTGCGATGATTCACTTAACAACTGTGGCAAGAAAGGTCGTAAAATGGGGCAAAACTCACTTAACAAATATCTCACTTAACAACAGAAATTTTGGACTCAATTGTGGTCGTAAGCCAAGGACTACCTGTGAGTGTATTTATCCATATAATGATGATAATTAATTGTCATATTAATGCCTTATTCAGAGTTTTGTACAGATTTCCTGGGTTTTTTTAAATGATGCAATATATTTAGTTCTACATAATCATTCAGTGAAATACCATGCTTCAGATTTTATCATGGTTCTAAACTCCCTGTTTATTTACTGGCATTTTCTTATATAATTTTCTATTTTTCTTCTTTTTTTCCCCCTTTTCTTCTTCTGCAAGTATTTATTACTTTTTTTGTCCAATGTTTTAATACATAAAAAATTAGAAGAGAAATGCTGATGGAAATGTCTGTACAGCATATGCAGAAGACCTCAGAAAGCTAGTGAAGCTTCAAAAGGGTTCACTGTACTTCTGGTGAAAGTACAGTATGAGGCATTCATTGGTATCAGGAAACAAGCTTAAAAATATATTTTGAATTATTGATAAAAAAGACATGCTCCTTTGAGGCTTCATACAGCCTTTTTTGCCTTCAACTGCAATGTGCAAGTCACCTTTACATTTCAGAAAATCGAGTAAGATGACAGGGATATTATAATGTAGACAATATGAAACATATGTAGAGCTGGACTAATGTGTAAAAGGTCACGACATTTTCATTTCTCACATGACATTAAAAAGGCCAAGGAAAATATCACCTTCTAGGATCAGATATTTGCATCATAAATGGAACAGCTTCAGAAGCACTTTTTTCTTCCCAAATGCCACATTAAATTCACAATTTATTGTTATCACTTTGGCTAATGTTTTAAATTGTGCCTATTTTTAACTGTGGTACATTTTTTTTAATCCATGGCTAAGCAACATCTGCAAACCTGATGCGTACGAGATCAATAAAACGGGCAATTTTTTGGTGCTTATGAATTTGTTAGTTAATCTGTTCATAGTAGATAAAATAATAATTTCATATAATGGAAAGAACCTGCTTGTTAATAAAAATAGGACTTATACTTGAACTGAAGTGCCCTGGAATAGTAATTATATCCCATTTCAGCTGGTACATTAGAAGATATAAAAATCTGATTATAAACAGGATTGAGGTTTATTCAGAGCTATACTGATTTAGCACTAATTCATCAATTACTTTCTATAAACTGATGTTCTTCCCTTTTAAAAAGGCATTTTATTGTGTTCTTCCAAGATCAAACTTTAATATTTTAAATATTTTGATAAGGGTTTTCTGCTGTGTTCCTGCTTTAATATATGTAAACGATCCGTACTCTTTTTTTACCCATATATCCCCCACCTAAACGTTTGATGTCACCCTTAGCACCTTTTTTTCACTGTGATGACAAATTATTTGAAAGCAATGACTGCAAGATGTAGAAACAGGGTAATAAATGAAGACTGTTTCCAGCATAAACCACCTATTGGAATACAGTGATTTGCTCAGTGGCCATGGTGTCTGTTTAAGGACTATTGCATTCATTTACAACTGTGGCATTTGCTTAATGACTGCCATAAAAGTGTTAAAATCATATCCAATCAACCAACCAACTTACAACAGACCTGGCTTACAAAAGAAATCCCAGGCTCCATTACCTTCATTTCAAAATGTAGTGAAACTGAACATAGCCAGAGTTAAGATGTTCTTTTAATGCACTACAAGTATCTTACTGTTTGGCAAGAGGTTGCATTAAGTAGAAGCATAAGGTAATGAAAGAGCTCTTTGAGTATTTCAAAACACTGTGCTGAATATTCAGAGTCAAACTCATTGAAACGTTACTTAAATATGTACAAAGCAAAGAAAGTAAATATTTGAACGGGATTTTTAAAAAAACTTATACACATTCAAACTATCTTTGCATGAGAAAATTTTGCTTGAGGAAGGAATGAGTAGAACTTTTTTTTTTTCATTTGCCCAATTGGCTTCTGTTGATAAGATTAGAAATGAATAAAATGTAGTTTCCCGCCTTTTATCTTCTTTCTTTGTTTATAAGAAGTAAAAGAAAAAGCTGAAAGGAAGGTGACCAATCGTAGCTCTGAAAAGTAAGCACTGCAGTTGGGAACAATACAGGAAAATGTCTTGTATAAAGCTGTGTACCCAACAAATGGAAAGATGATAGTCTCCCAAAGGTTCTATGCAGTGGTGGGATTCAAATATGTTACCAACCGGTTCTCTGGAAGTCCATTCTGGGCCTGGGCAACAAAAAATTAACTACCGGTTCTGCCGAAGTGGTGCGAACCAGCTGAATCCCACCACCGGCTCTATGATAAGTAGAAAGGGCTCACAGGAAGTACTTCACTCGTCAAGTCCTAATCTAAAGATTAAATAACATTATAAGCAGCAACTAATACAGATTTTTCAGCATCAAGGAAATTGTTACTAGCCTACAATTAGCAGCCTACATGCTGTTTTTAGCATCAACTAAAGCTTCCAAAAAGCTGTATACAGAGTACAGGGATCTAAATATGATGTGACTAAGCAGGAGTAAACAATGCCAGATTAGACTGACCAAGGAAAGGCTGTTTTGATACACTAGGCATAACTAATCGAATGAACTAATTACCAAGCTACAATCCTTATTGTTCAGGACAATAAAACCCACAGTGTGAAAAACTGATTGAAATCATAGTCTCCAAGTATGACTAACAGTTCATCTATCATTTATGAGGTTTAATTTTAGTTTGTTCACTATATTCATCCCACCATCAATCCAAACAATGCTTCCATGGTTTTAGGTATCAGAGACACTGATGCTCTTAACTCCAGCTAAAATAGCTTCATCCTCATGTGGCTACATCTAGCACTAATTTTTCTGCAGTGTAAAAAAGGAATAATTTCAATTTGTCAGAGATATTGCCCTTTTTATGATTTAATTTAATATTAGAGCAAATATTTACAACTGAAAACTTGGGGATAACAAGATATTTCTTCCAACACACATTTCAGAGTATCCCATTAATACTAAAGCGATAATCATACTATTACACTATTTTACAGGATCCTGAGCCAGATCAGTGAGTAGATGAAGTGCAGATAGTCCTCAACTTACAACAGTTCATTTAGTGACTGTTCGAAGTTACAATGGCACTGAAAAAATTGACATGACCATTTTTTACACTTACAGTCATATCCCCACAGTCATGTGGTTTACATCCGGATGCTTGACAAGTGACCCACGTTTATGTTGCAGTGTCCTGGGGTCATGTGATCCCCCTTTGCAACCTTCTGACAAGCAAAGTCAATGGGGGAACCAGATTCACTTAACAACCGTGTTACTAATTTAACAACTGCAGTGATTCACTTAACAAATCTGGCAAAAAAAAATGACAAAATGGGAAAAAACTCACTTAACACATTTCTCACTGAAGAACATAAAATTTGGGCTCAATTGTGGCCATAAGTTGAGGACTACCTGTACAAGACTGAATAGCTTATCTTGATGAAGGGATCAGATTAGCCCGTTATAAAATATTAGGACTACTCTTTCTGTTTTGCTTCCAACTTCTTTTCAAACTCTTGAAGCTGCGATGCTAGGCATATGTTTATCCCAAAGGAAGTCTCAACAATTTAGGCGGGCTTTCTTCTAAGTAGACAGGTGGATATAATTGCATTGCAGAGTGTAGTTTTTCCTCTGCTCAAAAAATTGAAAAAATTTGTCTAAGCAAATCAGCCCAATCACTGCACCAATAGGAAACTCAGAATCCTGAACATAAAGTCACATCTGTATCAGGTTGCATTCCTGGATGAGGGAGAGATTTAAAAAGTGTCTAAAAGACATGAGTCTATTCAGTGATCTGGTGTTAGGCATCAAAGGTTTTCTCCTAGTTTTATTTTGTGGGGGAGAGGAAAAATGTTGGTACTCTGATTTTCATCTAGTTCTTAGAATTAAAATTGCTTCCCTAGTGATATCAGATGCACAGATCCCTTGCTAGCTAAAAAGCCATGCAATTGTCAGAGTTATAAAGCTTGACACAATTTTATTATACCTATTATAGCACATAAACAAGTCAAACCAACTAATCCTATATGGGGCAGAATGTGCACCTTCAGAGAATTCAGACCCAGTGTAGGCAATATAAAACCTCCCTAACACATTGAATGGCTAAATGCAGTGAAGCAGGCAACGTATGGAAAAAACAGCATTTAGAAATGTAGCCTGTCAAAACAGTGTGTTTTGATTGCTAACATTTGGAGTTGATTTAGCCTAGATCATACCACTTTGATAACCAAGCACAATAAAGTGCAACTATATCAATCTCACCATGCGCAAGAGAGAATGGAGCATTCTTCTCTGAATGATCTACTCACCTTTCTGACATATGCTTCCATTGTCCAATGAATTCTAAATGTTATCCTTTTCCTTTATTTCCCTTAAGTGGTATCCTCTTAAATGCCTTATTCAGTTGCAGGCCATATTGTACAGTCTACATGTTTGCCCATTATTAATGATGTGATTAGGCCTAATCAATGAGAAATTCTCAGGTAACAGAACTGCTGCTGCAGATAGAGGCCATAACGAATGGTGTTGAGCACCCATGAGTCCGTGCTGGTAGCCTCCCACTGGTGGGCAAAGAGAGAGAGTCTGCCCCCTATGGGAAGAACCGTCAGGGAGTCATCTGGAGCGACGGAATGGACGGCCGCTCCCCCGAAAGGGCCGCTTACCCTGAAATTGTTGCCTGGGTTTAGCCGTCTGTTTGTCATATTGTCTCTCCTGCCTGTCCTGCCTGGCCGGAAAGGGACGGAAAGGCTGGAAAGGCTGAGAGTAAGTATACCTGGAACTAGTCCGAAAGGACTGCCTACGGGGAAAGTAATTTTGCCTCTTTTCGGACTTCTTGAGAATGTGGTTGAGGACTTTACGCTTGTCCTTATTCTCAGTAAGGTAAGGCTCTAAGGCCTCTCCAAACAGTTTGCCTCCTTGATATGGAGCCGCTGACAGGCACCACTTGGACTTGGCATCGATGCATATTCGATGGCCGCCACCATCTTACCAAGATCCTGGTGGATCAGGCTGATTTGCATACTGCATTGCTAATAGTCCTGGGACTTATCTAGAAGAACAGGCATCCTGGTAGAACAGCATAAGCTGCCATAAATGATACTATATATACACTGGGTAGTGCCAAATTGCGTTGCAAGCCATGGCAGACAAATATTCCTCAGATGAAAATTACTTTTCTAAAGTGATCTTAAATTGAGGAAAGTGGAAGACACATCTTGGGAGGAAATAAGAATTAGTTCAACTTCAAACTCCATTGTTCATTGTGGGTGCATGCAATACACCAGGGATCTTCAAACTTGGCCCTTTTATGACTTGTGGACTTCATAAGACTGGACAGCCATTTGTCCGAAATGGTATAGGGTTTCCTGCCTGAGCAGGGGGTTGGACTAGATGACCTCCAAGGTACCTTCCAACTTTTTTTTATTATTATTATTATTATTATTATTATTATTATTATTATTATTATTATTATTATTATTATTATTATTATTATTATCTCCCAGAATTCCTCAGCCAGTGTGCCTGGCTGAGGAATTCTGGGAGTTGAAGTCCACAAGTCATAAAAGGGCCAAGTTTGAAGACCCCTGCGATACACAAACATACACACACACTTTTGAGTCAATTTTGACTCCTGGCAACTGCCTGAACAAGTCCCTGTAGTTTTCTTGAGAAGATTTTGGAAGGGGTTTGCCCTTGCCTCCTTCCTGGGGCTCAGAGAGAGTGACTAGCCCAAAATCACCCAGCTGGCTTATCTCTAAGGCAGGACTAGAACTCACGGTCTCCCATTTTCTAGCCTAATGCTCTTCAAACTTGGCCCCAGGGCTCTTCAAACTTGGCCCTTTTAGGACTTGTGGATTTCAACTCCCAGAATTCCTCAGCCAGTGTGCTTGACTGAGGAATTCTGGGAGTTGAAGTCCACAAGTCCTAAAAGGGCCAATTTTGAAGAGCCCTGCCTTCACCATTACACCAAGCTGGCTTTCACTGTTTAATAAATCTAATGAATAAAAAAGTGTCACCTGCCTGGATAGCGTTTGTTAAATTATCAACTGTTTTTAAATAATTCTGAATAAAGTTATCATTCTTAATACATTATAATAGCAATGTATTAGTAGGGGTGAGGAAAAGAGATAAAATGAAGGAAATTCTTCATTATATATTGCAGTTTATTCTCATATACAGATGCTGTGAGATAGGCCAACTCAAAAACTTCTAGCAAGAGCAAGAAAAGAAAAGCTCCCTAAGTTAACTGTGTCTTTTACATTGGAGAAGGAAAATGGCAATGTTTCCCTAGCTGAAACTCCTTTCTTTCAGGCTTGAGAGTACTTATTTTTAAGAAAAGCAGTGCACAATCACTTACTGACCAAATATGTGGGAAATGAGTGGCTATTTACCTGGAACCATAAAGCATCCAGGGCAAGGATTCTCAGTGCCCTTTTAGTACATTGCAGTTTTTTTTAATGCAAAGCACTTCCATCAAGCAATATATGTCTCTTTGTTGCACTTTGTCCCCATTAAGTTTAGTTGAAATAGTATTCTAATACATGAGAATTTACCAATAATAATTGTATTATATATAAAGTTCTGTCACTGTGCCATTTTAAAAAACATTGTTGCATGCATACATGCAATAGATATAAACATTCACCTAAAAAGCTTAAGAAAATGTAACCCAGTATAGCTTAAAAGCATCTTAGTACTTAGTACTGTCCCACCCAAAACCCTATTTCAGGATGAGTAGAAATAAAAAATAAGTCTAGATAAGGCAAGAAAACCAAGGAGAAATCTTGACCTGGGATCAAAGAAAGTAACAATCTAATATAGCCTCTTTTAGCCTTCTGTAAAGCTTTGAAAACCTGGCTTTTTCCTGAAGTTCTGGGATAAGATTGGATAATTGCACAATTAATTGGCAAAATGCTTAAATTTTATAGTTTTATAATTTTAATATGAAGAAAGGAAGGAAGGAAGGAAGGAAGGAAGGGAGAGAGGGAGGGAGGGAGGGAGGGAGGAAGGAAGGAAGGAAGGAAGGAGTGCATGATACTGGGGGAAAAAATAAGCCAAGTAGGCTTTATTCAGAACGGGACAACTTACCACAGCCAACTTGCCATGGTCAACACATCATGGCCAACTCGTCATGGCCAACTCACCTTGGAATAACTCACCACAGGACAATTCAACAAATACAAATGTTAAATTTCAATGGAACCATAGCCAATATCAATGGAACCATAGCCAATAATCAATGGAACCATAGCCAATGGAACCATAGCCAATGGAACCATAGCCAATAATCAATGGAACCATAGCCAATGGAACCATAGCCAATAATAATATCAATGGAACCATAGCCAATAATATCAATGGAACCATAGCCAATAATAATAAAATAAAGAAAGTCAGTCTAGAAATACAAGAGTTACAATAATTTGAATGAAAATGCAATCTCTAGTAAAAAAAAGTAACTGAATGAAAAGATTAACACAACATTGAATTGTCTTGTGACAAGTTGGCCATGGCGAGTTGGCCGCGGCGAGTTGTCCTAGACCCAACTTTATCCACACAGTGTTATAAAAAAGGATTAGGTTTTGAAAAATGAAAATTGAACTCAAGACCATGGATAGAACACAGAGCACAGGTTCCAATTACTGTAGAATCCCAATGCCATTTAATGTATCTCCAAATCCTGTTTATCTCTTCCAAGCCCATTCCATTCTATTTGTGGTAAATAGCATAAATGTTTTAGACGTGAAATTCAGCATTCTGATACTTTCCTATCAATTCCTCCCTGATACTTTGCCCAGTTTAGGATATTTAATTTCAAGTACCCATGTTCTATGAAATGGATTTATTTATTTATTTATTTATTTATTTATTTATTTATTTATTTATTTATTTATTTATTTATTTATTTATTTATTTATTTAAAATATCTTTACTAAGTTTCAAAAACAAAGATTTAAATACAAACTAACCTAAGGGGGGGGAAGGAAGAGAATAACAGGATAGGTTAAAAAGTGGCAAAAAATGTATCAGACAAATCTATAACAAAAGTGAAGTCCAACTTAATTCACTATAGAGATAATGCGACGTAACAAACTCTAATTTAAATGAATAATCAATATCTTAAAATACTAATAATAAATATGCTAAAAGACCATATTCATGTTATATGATCTTTTCATCATAATATTTTCTTTTCTTAATTTTATTTAATGCATAACCTAACACATAATAAATTATCAAATACGAATAGCCATATATTTTTTTAAAAAAACATATCTCTTAAATCAAATCACAGAGTCAAAAGTTGATTTTCTCCTTATCTTGTAAGAAATCTTAACAGTGGTTTTCAAATAGCAAGAAATTTAGTGAGGTTATTGTCTCTACGCAAAGCAGTCAATTTCACCATCTCAGCTATCTCCATTAGTTTTAAAATCCATTCTTTCATTGTAGGTTTTTACTCTTCTTTCCATCTTTGGGCATATCATCACCTTGCAGCCAATATTATATATAAAAACCATGTTTTTTTCCCCAGCTGGTTAGCTCCCAGAAAAGCTTCAGATTTCAATTTCACATCCAGAAGTCCTTCATGCTCTTACTTATCCAATATATCAGCATTTCTTCCACATTATTAACCATCTCTCAGCCATGTTGATATAGTGTGTTGATTGTACAAAAGCATTTGTCTAATTTTCTTAAGAGTTCCATAATTTTGTATACACAGCCCACCAGAATGGGAAGGCAGGGTATGTTATGGGTCCCATCAATTAGGGATGTACATCTGGTGAGGCCTTCTTGGTAGTGGTCCCCTCTTTATCATCTCCCTGAGGTACAGCTGGCTGTCACCCTATTGCTTTTCCAAAAGGCCTTAAAAATGTGGTTTTGTCAGGCCTGGGGACCCTGAATGGAAATGGAGTTGATCAAGTGATTAACTTGACAATGTTGCTGCTGTCATGGGGGTGCAGGAGTGGGGGGGGTTTATGGGTTTTTAAGTTGTAATTTTTAATATTGTAAGCCCACAGAGTCACCTATATGTGAACTCCATGGCCATATAATTTTTTTAATGAAAAAAATAAAATATTAGCTGAACATTTTGCTAAATGCTGTAGGGTAGACTAAGAGTTTGAAAGAAACAAATCCAAAAGAATGCAATAGCAAACCACTTCTGTATTACTGGCAAGACAATTACATGATGTATCCATGAAGGTAATATGAGTTTAATTCAACTTGGTATGGACCTTATCTTTACCTTTTTAATTGGGCTCTTTATGGGGTTATGGATTTGGCCTCTATAGTAGTAACTACAATAATAATAATAATAATAATAATAATAATAATAATAATAATAATAATAATAATAATAATAGTAATAGTAGTAGTAGTAGTAGTAGTAGTAGTAGTAAAGTTGGAAGGGACCTTGGAGGTCATCTAGTCCAACCCCCTGCTCAGGCAGGAAACCCTATACCATTTCGGACAAATGGCTGTCCAGTCTCTTCTTAAAATCCTCCAGTGTTGGAGCATTCACCGCTTCTGGAGGCAGGTTGTTCCACTGGTTAATTGTTCTAACCGTCAGAAAGTTTCTCCTTAGTTCTAGGTTGCTTCTTTCCTTGCTTAGTTTCCATCCGTTGCTTCTTGTCCTGCCTTCAGGCGCCTTGGAAAATAGCTTGACACCCTCTTCTTTGTGGCAGCCCCTGAGATATTGGAAAACTGCTGTCATGTCCCCCCTCGTCCTTCTCTTCTGTAGTTACAATACAGTAACTACAGTACATTGAGACTGATATATTGCCTGTCAGTAGACTTCAGTGTCCAATTCGGACTCTGGTTATTACCTTCACAGAGCAGCTGTGCAGTACATTAGGAACTGAGTCCCCCATCCCATTATTAAATCAAAGCATCTCAAGAAGATTTTATAAGGATCCAATCCCCAAGGGAAGTAAGAGGGGTATGAACCAGGAAGCAGACCATTTCTCTGCTAGCTGTCATCTTATGGCATAAACGTTGCCCCTCCACTTCTGGCATTTCGAAAGGCAGAGAAAACGATATTTTATAAACAGGCATTTATTTCCTAGTGTTTAGACATTTTTAGTCATGCTTTATAAGTTATGGATTTTATTCTGTTTGATGGCATAGTTTATTGTTATTTGTCACTTGCATAAGTGTTATAAAAGTGGAATGACTGAGTGAATGAATGATTTAATTCTCCTGTCTCAATTTATCTAAGCCATCAAGTATTTAATGTTCCTGCCAGGTTGGAACCATAGAAAAGGTTTGCCTTTACAAAGAGCCATCTTTATTAGATCAATTGCTAATCCTTTTGAGGGCAGGTTCATTGACATTTCACTGTATTTCCCATATTATCTGGTTGTTGAAAGAAAACTGTGTACTGATTTAGGGATTTCCTCAGTATGTGGCTTGAAACTTTTATAGAGTCAATTATATCCAGTGTAAGCTACCTTGGAAAATATCCCAGAAAAAAAGCAGTCCTGAAAATGTTGCATGGGGATGTCTATAAGAAAACTCTACTCTGAAGAAAGGTAATTTGAAATGAGAGTCGGTCTGGTGTAGTGATTAAGATGATGGAGCAAAGTTTGGGAAACTATGTGCTCTAGTTCAGAGGTCACCAACCGTTCTCCATTGGCGGACCATTGGAGGAAAATGGGGGGGGAAAGCATTTTACATATGTGCATGCACCCACATGCGTGTGGGGCCCCGAGCATTCATGCACTGCAAATGGGGTGGGGCTAGCACCCACGTGATTGATAATCACTAACCCTGCCCTGTTCTTACATGGCGCATCACCTCATTTTCATGGCCTATGGTGTGGCAGCGGCCCGTTTTTGTGCCCTGTGGCATGGCAGCTCCCATTTTTGTGCCCCACACCATGGTGCGGAAGCACCAATTTTTGCACCCCGCAGTGTGGCGGTGTCCCATTTTTGTGCCCCAAGGTATGGTGGTACCTGTTTTTGTGCCCCGCAGTGCGGCAGCATCCATTGTTGCACCTTGCAACATGGCAGCGGCCCGTTTTTGTGCCCCATGGCATGGCGGCACCCTTTTTGCACCCTATGGCATAGCGGCATCCCATTTTCATACCACAAGGCATGGCGGCATCCCATTTTTGCGGCCTGTGGCATGGTGACTTGTTTTTGCGTCCCGCTGCCACAGTGCTAGCACAAGTGAGGGGTGTGTGCATGCACATGTGCAGACTGGTCAGCCTGTCTCATGGCCCAGGAGCCAGCAGGCCATTGCCCACTACCTGGCTGCGGCCCACAGGTTGGGGACCCCTGCTCTAGTTCTCACAGGCACTCATATGGATTAGCTTGAGCTAGTATCTACCTCTCAATCCTCATAGATTTGATGTTGTGGGGGGGGGGAAGGAGGAAGGAATATTATATATATGCCACCTTGACTTCTACAAAACAAATCAAATAAATAAGGAAACAAATCAAATAAATAAGATTTTGTCATTAGGGAGGATTGGATAAAACTATCAAAGGGTACGAATGATATTAGGTTATATGAACTATCCCAAGAATATAGGAGAAAGAATGACAGAACCTAGGGGTGGAGTCAAAAAAGCAATTAGCCTAGAATCCTTACATAGCCACAAATGAACTAAGTCCAACCCCTCTTGAATGCTGTTGACCCATATCTAATTCTAACCAGGTGCTGATTGTTAGTTGAGAAGATTCCTGTGTATAGACATTAAATCAATAAATCAGTTTAATTGAAACCCCACATGTGAACATGGTCTTTCATGCTTGTATCAGAAAGTATCAGACACCCTATGTCACTGGATATGAATAAAGTAGATTTGTCACCTTCATGTCTTCCTTGTGAGCTTCCCCGAAACAGCGGGCTGGCAATTGAGGAAAAGATGATGCTAACATAAAAGGTAGTTGTGATTACTGGCACATTGCCTCACTGTTCTGTCTTTCTACCTGTGAGTTTAGGACTTGAGATAATTAGTGGCCCTTTTTGCTCTACTGAAATATTAAGGAAAGTATCCCACTTTTGTTTTCCAGCTCCCTGCTGCCTTCCTTTCCACCAAACAATAAAGCACAGCTTCTCACAAGGCCTTCTTTGACTTACTGTACAAATGCAGTTAACACATAAATAGATTTACTTTGCAAAATGGTGCTGCTAAATTATAGAGTTTTGACAGCAGTGCCAATATACCTTATATGAGAAAGAGAGAAAGTTTATTTACAGAAGTGTCTTAAATAATATTCAGCTTATATATTCCTTTGTCTTGGTAGGTATTACAGTATTAACTAGTAGAATTTCATTAGATCCCAAGATGCATCATATACCTCTGTCATTTCCCTTTTTTATTGCATTGACATTTTCCTGGAACTATTCAAGATCTCTTTCTTAAATGGTAGTTGCTAATTAAAAACATGACAAATGTTAAGTAATTGTAGGGATTCTTTTACAACACATACACTTGCACCAAATTGAAATTCATCTATCATTTCATGGCCCATCCTTCTGGCATCATAATTGCTTTCCCCAAAAAAATCCTCATAGGCAGTTTTCTTAAATTATTTGTATCATTTGGTAATTTTATTGCTATGTTGTTGATGTCCTTTTCCAGCCAAATAATAACCAATTCTTTTAAAGGACAGCTTGCAATGTTTGAAGCATACTGCTGTTCATTTTTAGCAACTGGGAAATTTGCTCCATGTTCTCCAATAGATAAGCTCTTTTGGGGTTCTCAGTGTCTACTTCCTCTGCAGGGGAGTTCATGGTAAGATGAATCTCAGCAACAGAATCCCAAATGATAGAATTGCAAAAAATTCATTTACCAGGATAAGTTTCAGCAATGGCTTACATGGAAGGAACAGCTTAGCTCACCAGAAAACTTGAAACCTCATCATCATTGTCATTGTTATCATCATCATCATCATCATCATCATCATCATCATCATCATCATCATCATCATCATCATCATCATCTTAACTGGGGCAAGAAGCTGAAATTTGGCAGGAAGATGAGATCCAGATAAATCAGAATTCTGTTTCCACTTAGAGTTAAATACAGTATTTGTGACTAGGCCATTTGAAGAACAGCTTAGCACTGCAAATCATATATATCATTGAAGGCCATGTTACTCTATCCTCAGTTTGCAAAGCTATAGAGGACGGGTGTCAAACTTGATCATGTCACGTGACATATCGTGACATATCGTGTCGTTTTTTGCCTTTATGGAGCCAGGCTAGGCATAGGCTGCACGTGAGACATCCAGCCCACAGGCCACCAGTTTGACAGCCCTGCTATAGAGAGACAAGGAGATGACTTTCAAACGGGAATCCAGAGATTGTTAGATGCAGAAGTGCATTTCATATAAATGTTAAAAAGGAACAGAGACAGCACCAAACTCTATGGCACCCCACAAAGCAGGGGCTGCAATCTAGACCTCTCACTGCTTATCAACACCAATTGGAAACGACCTCAGAGGAAGGATGTGAAACAGCACAAAACTGTGCCACCGACCCCCAATTCCATAAGTCAGCCCAAAAGGATATCATGGATGATGGTATGGAAAGCCACCGACAAGTTGAGAAGAGCAAGAATGAGTATACCATCTCCATCCTGTTCCCATCAGAGATCATCTATGAGTGCAGCCAATGCAGTTTCAGTCCCATATCCTGACCTGAAATCTGACAGAAAAGGGTTCAGATAATCGGTTTCCTCCAAGATCCTCTAGAGTTGCAACGCCATTGTCTTCTCAACCACCTTCCCAAGAATTGGAGATGGGAGACTGGACAATAGTTGCCCAGAATGATAGGTTCCAGCAATGGCACACTTTTGGCACTTTTTTAAAAAGAACCAGAAAACCCTGTCCAACAAGGATGAATTCACTATCACTTGATCCATCCACATCACACACACACACACACAGAGACAGCCTTAACCAGCCAGGAGAGGCATGTATCTAATGCACGGCTTATGCCATTATGAATGGATGGAACTTAGGTGTGGATCACATGTTTTATCATTTTGGTGTCACAGTGGTACCTATGAATTACTATTATTCATAAAAAAATACTACTAAAGAAAACTAAATGTAGAAACAGCTTTAAACTGTATGGTATGGCTATAAAAATATCACACACAATGGATAACCATTGCTTATCCACAATATTTTTGTACCTCATTCTCTAGTATCTCTGACTTGTGTTGAACTAACTGAAGATAGTCATCTCATTTCTAGATGAGCCTATCCAGTGCTTTTTTTGTAAAAAAAAAAAAAAAAAAAGGTGCCGGAACTCACACACGTCATATAACTTGCCTTGCCTACCCTACAAGGTTCCATCCAAAAAAGGTGCCGGAACTCCGTTCTGGGCGTTCTATGACAAAAAAAGCCCTGAGCCTATCTTATCATTAAATTATAATTTATGTAAAATAAATTGGAATATAAGGAATTACGTAATTGAAAAAGGCTGTGGTATGAATGCAACAACATGACTACTAGCACTCTAAGCAGTAATGAGCCTAACCAGATGAAACTGGCAAGAATGTTTTAGCCTAGTAACTGTAATACCAGCCTTGGGATAGCTTATCTCTGCCTAGCTTCAAGTCAGCGTGTCAATTTGTTTCAGTTGATATCTAACCCTATAACCCTAGCAAATATTTGACCGAGTAAGGGTTTTGTAACATAGCCCAAACTTCATGGAAGTTGCTTTTCTGTGTATTTGCTTCTAATTGCATTCTGTATTGTAGTATAACATATCAATATCTGTTCCAATATCTCAGGGGTTGCCACAAAGAAGAGGGAGTCAAGCTATTCTCGAAAGCACCTGAAAGCAGGACAAGAAGCAATGGATGGAAACTGATCAAAGAGAGAAGCAGCCTAGAACTAAGGAGAAGTTTCCTGACAGTTAGAACAATTAATCAGTGGAACAACCTGCTGTGAATGCTCCAACACTGGAAGTTTTTAAGAAGAGACTGGACAGCCATTTGTCTGAAATGGTATAGGGTTTCTTGCCTGAGCAGGGAGTTGGACTAGAAGACCTCTAAAGCCCCTTCCAACTTTATCATTATTATTATTATTATTATTATTATTATTATTATTATTATTATTATTATTATTATTATTATTATTATTATTAATCATCGCACAGTCAGCCAGATGTTCAGACTAGATTTGGCATTTTTGTCTATCGAGTCCTTACCAAGGACCTGGGATAGGCAGATGTGGATGTTTGATGGTATTACAGATATTGTCGCAGGATGGAAGCTGTTCCCAGTAAAGCTACCTTTTGCAATTGACTGATGGCAAATTTTTCAAGGCCAAGGGTGTTCAAGTGGTGCTCCAGTTGTTTTGGGATTGCACCCAAGGTGCCTATTACTATTGGTACTACCCTTGCTTGCTTTTGCCACAGTCTTTCTATTTCTATTTTTATTTTTATTTTTATTTTTATTTTTATTTTTATTTTTATTTTTATTATTTTTATTTTTATTTTTATTTTTATTTTTATTTTTATTTTTTTTATTTTTATTTTTATTTTTATTTTTATTTTTATTTTTTTTTTTTTTTTTTTTTTTTTTTTTTTTTTTTTTTTTTTTTTTTTTTTTTTTTTTTTTTTTTTTTTATTTTTATTTTTATTTTTATTTTTATTTATTTTTATTATTATTATTATTATTATTATTATTATTATTATTATTATTATTATTATTATTATTATTATTATTATTATTATTATTATTATTATAGTGGCAAGCATTGTATAAGCAGAAAGCCACAGTACGTCCCTTATTTAGCATACACTATTTTTGACTATTTCAGTTCTTGCTTAAGCAAGTTCTTTTAAACATTTTTTCAGCCAGCAAATCTTTGCAGTTTCAGAGAAAAGCCAAACAGTCGAAAATAAAAGGGCGTATATTTTCCTATCCTACCTTTTATCCTAAATTATAATTGATAAAATAAAATATTTTTTAAATATTTTCTTGAATCATTTATTTTTAAGTATGTATTGGGTTACAATGTAAGATATTCCACCCTTAAAACATGCAGAAAAGAATGGAAAGAAACAAGCAGATATAACAAATTTGATGAGGCTGAATTATGTGATTTTTTACTGAAGTATGAAAGAAAAATTAATGTAATGCAAAGGGAGGTTTTTTTTAAAAAAAATACCATTTTAGTCACAATTATTGGTGATATTTATAACACTTTCTATGCTGTTTTTTTGCCCTCCATATTCCTCATAGAAATTGCAGTAGAAATAATTATAATCATTTATTCTCAGATTTCATTGTTCTATTCCTTCCCTCCCTATTATTTTCTCTCACCGATAAAAAAGGTGATGTTTCTTTTAATGGAGGCCTCTGTTATAGCTTGCTAATGATTTAGATAAAATGAAACTTTACCGAGACAGAGATGCTCTGACAGGTAAACGGGCACAATAAATTATGGGTTAGAAAACAAGAAATTTAAAAAAATGCTGGAGATTTGTTTTGGTCAAATGTTCTTGCTTCTTCAGTTTTAAGAATGCTTACAAATGGGAAACTTCTAACACTTCTGATAAAAAAAAAACCAGTTTTTTCTCTTAACAGGATTATTTGAGATGAGAAATAAGGATGTGATATCAAGATAAGAAAGAGTTATAAAGTTATAAATTGAAGATATCGTCTTCAAAACCATCATGAAAGAGGCTATTTATTCTGTATACAATATTCTAAAAACAAAAAAGAAAGAAAGAACATGCCTTCAGGTGTTTGTTCCATCCTTAGTCAAGGCTAAAATACCACTGAAAATATAGGAAGACTACAAATGAAAGCGTTTAACTTTTAAACTACTTATTACATTCTAGCCTGATCTAAAAATACTTCTGAGGCTACCATACATATATACAGGTACTCCTATATACAGCATATATGTACCGAGCCCAACATTTCTGTTACTAAATGAGACAGTTTTTAAGTGGGTTTTGTCCCATTTTATGACCTTTCTTGCCACAGTTGTTAAGTGAATCACTGCAGTTGTTAAATTAGTAATCTGGTTGTAAAGTGAATCTGGCTTCCCCATTGACTTTGCTTATCAGAAGCTTGCAAAAGGTGATCATATGACCCCAGGACACTGCAACTGTCATAAATATGAGTCAGTTGACAAGCATCTGAATTTTGATCATGGGACCACAGGGATGCTGTAACAGTTGCAAGTGTGAAAAACAGTCATAAATCACTTTTTTCAGTGCTGTTGTAACTTTGAATGGTCACTAAGCAAAAGATCGTAAATCAAGGACTACCTGTTCACAGTAGCTAGTACCCTGTGCTCTGTGGTACAATCAGATGATGTTTTGGAAAAGGGTTGCATCTGACTTTAAAAGAACACAAACACATACAAATAGGACACGGCCTGTTTGCCAAGCAAAACACATTTAGGTTTTGTATATCAAATGTAACACGAACAGTTCCCATATTCATATTCCATTTACATATTCAAAAGATTCTCTAAATACAGAAAAATATTGGTTAAAAATAAACTTTGTAAACCTATATGCTCACATACCATACACAATATCTAACAAAACTCTTGCACTTATAGAATGATGATGGAATGAACTTATACAGAGAAGAAAAACAAAAATCTAAAAAACAGGAATCAGGCAAACTACTTCTGCTTGATTGAACAGATGCTCTAAGATTTTTTTTTTTAAATAGATGCAACTACTTAAAAAAAAACAAGGATAAAACTGGAATACTCTTCCCCACTTTCTGAGTCTATGAGTATTCTACATGTACCGTATTTTTCCGTCTATAAGACGCACCCTTGTATAAGACGCTCTGGCCTGCGAGTTCCAAGCTTACAGCAAACAAAGACAGCACTGGGAGCAACCGCCTCCCAGCGCTCTAAATAGATGCCTCCCAGCCTGCCCCACCCCCACCCTCCTAACCAGCATCCAACATGATGAGCATGCATAGTCAGTTCACAGCAGCAGCCTTCCAATCCTGGTAAACAAGCTGGCGTGAGTACCGGCATGACAGCAAGGCAAGGGAAATGAAGGCAGGTTTTAAACTCCCTGCCATTTCTCTGTGCCAATCAGCTGTTCGGCAGAGCATCGAACAGCTGAACCGGCAAATCCGGAAGTTCGTCCGGCCGACGATCTTGCCCCCTCCCCCCTCCCGTTAGTGGCAAGCCCACAGGGGCTTGACGCCTGCATCAGGTGGCATGGCAGCAGCATGTAAAGAACCCACACAGGCATGCCCTGGGCTACGGAGGCTACCATTATTTTTTCATATATAAGACGCTGCACTTGTATAAGACGCACCTGATTTTTGAACAGGATGTTTGCAGGAAAAAATAGTGTCTTATACATGGACTGTAAGGCGATCAAACCGGTCAGTCCTAGAGGAGATCAACCCTGGCTGCTCTTTAGAAGACCAGATCCTGAATTTGAAACTCAAGTACTTTGGCCACCTAATGAGAAGGAAGGACTCACTGGAGAGGAGCCTAATGCTGGGAAAGATTGAGGGCAATAGAAGAAGGGGATGACAGAGAATGAGGTGGCTGGATGGAGTCACTGAAGCAGTAGGCATGAACTTAAATGGACTCCAGACGATGGTAGAGGACAGGAAGGCCTGGAGAAACGTTGTCCATGGGGTTGGGATGGGTCGGACACGACTTCACAACTAACAACAACAATAACACGGAAAAATACAGTACCTTCTAGTTAGTGGAATGCAGGCAGTGGTAGATTGACTTGCAAAAATATTCTAGCTTGTCCAGAATAACATCCACATGCTTGGGCTAAAATTGGACTTTAGTTGAATTTGTGGCGTACTAGGAGTTGCTCAGTACTGTCTTTATTATTAGTAAAGAATGCTTTATATGATGGTATAGGTGTAGCCATTTACACATTCTACCTCTCTCTCTGCCTTATTAAAAGGCATTGTGTGAATGCCTGTGTAAGTATAATATATAAAAACTGGTTAGAAACCAAAAAGCAACATATGATTGGTGAGTGTTACTGTTTTTATTCATTACTAGTTCATAACCTATTATAGCTACGCTGAATTTGGCAGGGGATAATGTTTCATTAATGTATATATAAATCAAAGGCTAATTTTCTATTGCTTTCTCTCTGATTCCTACAACTCTTTCTCTTGCAAATGATGGCTACTGGGTTCTGGTACATATTTCATCTTAGTTTTCCACATGGGCCTACATGTTAAACCATTCATGCAAATAATTCTTTTAAACTGAAATATACATTACTTGTGGATTTATTTATTTAAGCCTCACAAAGTGCACTTGTACAGGCAAACACTTTCGCAAGGTATCTTCCATAACAGATAGCATTGGCACATACATATTTATCAGATGGCAAACATATTTATCAAAATTAAATCATCCTTTAAATAATAAAACACATTACCATAATGGCTTGCCACTATGATAAAAACAACTTCGGCAATCAAGATAACTCTGTCAGATCTGAATATCAATTTAAAGCGACAGTTCATAATTGCTTTATGCCAATATTCACCATGCCATCTTTTTGAAAGAAATGTGGGGAGGGAACTTGAAGCCTGCTGCAAAATACCAACTGTGCAATTTGCATAGCATAACTATGCTGCCGGATGAACCAATCATTTGTGTGACATTCTGTGATTGCATCACATTTATTTTTCTATACACTGGTCAATTTTTAAACCATCACTGGGAGAACCTATTTCCTTTGTATTGCATGGCCCATAATTAGATGTCAGGAACAAGACTAACAAGCTGGTAACCTTAGATTCTCAGCTGAATTTCTATAAGCAAACCATTCCTTGTCAAGCATAATTCAGTTCAAACCTGTCTTCTTTCCTCCATAACAAAGGCTTTACCATCTCCTGTTCAGAGGTTTTTGGGGAATTTTAAGAATGCCATATTATTATGAGGTTCTCTCTTTCTCACATTTTTCTTAGCACTTTGTAGCACCCCTGGCTGCTCATGCTTCCTTCTCTAACAAACAAACAAACACCAATAGATCAGTGGTTCTCAACCTTTTTAATGCCGCGACCCCCAACCGGTCGTAAGTCGAGGACTAAACCGGTCGTAAGTCGAGGACTTTCCCTGCCCAGGAGCGCCGCGCATGCGTGGTTCTGCCCCCTGCGCCGACCGAGGCATAGCTGGCAAGCGGCAGAGACGGAGCAGGCCGACCACCAGCTGGCCCAGCTCAAGGGAGGTAAGGCACCCGCCGGAAAAGGGGAAAAAATGGCGGACAGCCTTGCTTGGTGACCCCCATGAAATGGTCGATCGACCCCAAATGGGGTCGCGACCCATAGGTTGAGAACCGCTGCAATAGAAGGATGTCCATCATATGTTCAATGATTCTGAGGGAATCTGAGAAGCTGAAGACTGTTGGAAAGAAGAACTCTGTTCCATGAAAGACAGGACATCCATGTTCAGCCTTTGGCTCCCTCCCTCTGCACTAAGTCCAGTGGAATTTCACCAGTATTTTCACGTTCTTTGAACAAAAAAAATCAAAAGCAATGCATTTCCATCCAAATAAATGAGAATGAGCCACATAAAAAGGAGGAGGCATGGAAATGTGGAGTTGGTAGCCATCTTTGCCTAGGAAATTTGATAGGAAATAGTAGATGCAATTTTTAATCTTTATTTCAATACTGTCTTATAGGAATTCTTTGTGTTCTCTTTAGTTTCAATAATATGTTTACAGAAACATTTTATTTTACTAAAAGAGAGGAGGAGTTTATCTCTATTTATATTCTAATTCAGCTTCTGCAACCTGGATGCCCACCAGATAAGTGGACTTTCAATTCCCAGAATTTTCAGAAATAATCATGCTGGTTTCGGAATTTAGTGAACTGAAATCCATTCACATCTGGAAGGCAGCTAAACTGAGGAAGGTTGCTTTAGTTGTATAATTGTAAATAAAGCTTTAGGTACAAAACCACACCTTTTCAGGGCTGTCTCATCCTAGAAAACTAAACTCAAAAAGTAGTATACTTAGATCATCTAACTTGCTGGGTAAATGAAGGGCATACAGTACCTCCTTGTCTTCTATCTTTTCCTTCCTTTTTTGCTCTTTTACTGGCTGTTCTGGATAATAAATTCTTCCGCCAAGCTGTCAACTTGAACTAGAAGGGCAAATGCTAATGCTGGAATTTGCTGGTAAGCTTTAAAGACATTAGAAGTTAAACTGGGTGTCTGAATTTAAATAAAAAAGTAACTAGGGTTAGAAAACTGTGTAAGATAGAAAGATGGGGTTTGAAAACTCTTGAAATTAAGAGTTGCTAAATTGAATGCAGATAATAATATGTGTCCTTATGTCAAATGTAAGGATTGCCAGTAAACTACATATTAAGTGAGATGAGAGACAGACCATCAAAGAAAGAACATCTTTACAAGTAAGAGTTCCAGATGAACAATAGGCAAAAAAAAAAGGACCTAATACAAAACATTGCCTTGTATTCTTGAGCTAATTTTGCTTGGACTGCAAAATTATTGAGAACAGTCAATTGGAAGCCAAGGTAAGAGTTTTTGTATTTTTGGTTACCATTGAATGAATGGTTGGATTTTTACTAGTCCTAGATCAAACCTGGACTGATATTTTTATCCTTTCAAAAAAGGATTTCTGCAAGTACTGCAAGCTTCTGGGAGAAGGGGAGAATGTCAGATAGGAAAATTAACACTCTTTATGCTCTGTCATTTCTCTGCTGTACATATAATACTTGACCAAATTGCAACATTTCAAGTGCATTATATAGGAGACAGACAGAGAGAGAGAGAGAGAGAGAGAGAGAGAGGGAGGGAGGGAGGGAGGGAGGGAGGGAGAGAGGGAGAGAGGGAGGGAGAGAGAGGGGGGGGGAGAGAAGACAATATAGTGGTTAAGGTCCCAGGATAGAAACAGAGACTAAGAATTCTAGTCCTGCCTTAGGGGTGATGGGTGATTTTGGGGCCAATCACTTTCTGTCAGTCCTAGGAAAAAGGCAAGGTCTATTTCCAACAAAACCATTTGCAAATGACTTGATTAAAATTAAGTACTATCAAAATTCCATATGGATCTACAACCAAAATAGTTCCCTATTCATCTACAAAATAGGACACAGATTAGCATTCAATAAAGCAGCCACGAAGGGTTTGGAAAAATTATTCAAATATCATGTGCTTATATCTACAATGATCAGAATTATACAAGCTATGATGTTTCCTGTGACACTCTATGGAAATGTAAGTTGGACTTTGAAGAAGCAGGACAGAAAGAGTATTGCTGCCTCTGAACTTTGATGTTGCAGAAGACCCCTGAGTATACCATGGACAGCCAAAAAAAACCCATCATCAAATAAATGGATCATCAAAGAAATCAAACTGGAGTCATCATTTAAGACACAAATGACCAAGCCCACATTATCCTTATCTGAAGGACTTATTATGGAAAACACAAATATCTGGAAAAAGGCTCTAATGCTGGGAAAAGATGGAAGGAAATAAAAGAGGACAACCAGCAGCAAGGTGGAGGCATTTAGTTACAGTGGCAGATCATTGGAAGACCTGAAAGAACAGATTAAGGATAGATCATCATGGAGAAAATCTATCCACTAGTCTACCTGTTTTCTAGAAGTCTAAATCAGCTCGATGGCACATGATTAATCAATTCATGTAGCAGAAGCTGATCAAGAAAATATATAAGGGAACTGAAACCAAAATATTTTTTGTTGGGATAAATGGACATACAACTAGAAAAAAACTATAGAAAATTATTTTTATATATGATCGTGGCTACAAGACAATCATGAACACAAAAATGGAAAGATTCTAAAATATCCACAACAGAGGAATGGTTGGAGAAGATGACAGCAGATATTGGTAGCTAGCAATGCCACTACTTAAAACACAGTACTTGGTAGGCTGCTCATTATGGGAGGGAACACTGAATTTCTGTCAGCCCTTCAAGGTAAATCAGACAGGAAACACAACTGAACCAATTCTGCTTTATTGTAATGTTACATTAACAGTAGAAACTGTGTGCTCCATTAGGGTTCTCCATTAGGGTGGGTCCTTTTTAAGTTTCTTTCTCCCACTCTTAAGACACAGGAGGCTCCTACCTCTCTTGTCTGATTATTTTCCAGGCAGTATCTTTTTCCCTCCTTCTCCAAGGTCATTCACACTTTCCATTACAATTCAATTCCTTGTTCAGACTCCCTTGAAAGGAAATAGAGCAGGGGTAGTCAACCTTGGCTCTTTTATGACTCGTGGACTTCAACTCCCAGAATTCCTGAGCCAGCACAGCTGGCTCAGGAATTCTGGGAGTTGAAGTCCACGAGTCATAAAAGAGCCAAGGTTGACTACCCCTGAAATAGAGTAATCAGACTGAAACTTTGCTGTTTCTTGTCTTTTACACTTTTCAAAAGGTGACAACTGAGTCTATTAACAGTCTAATAGTGACATGTGATAGTAGTACGATGGGATCAGATGAGAGACAAAAATAAACAATATGTAGGATACTTATTGAAAATCTCAGATCAAAATCGGGTAATTGAATCTTCTATCAACAGCTTTTTGGGCTACAAAAAAAAGGAAGAAAAATGCATTTTTTTTCCATTTCATTGTCAGGTATTCAAAGCGCAGTCTAAGGTTCAATAAAAATAAGTTATTTTTAATGCTGCCAATTTAACTGTTGCCTTATTGCTGATAAAACACAACCAGAGGTGAGTGACAGGCTCACCAGCGATATGAAGGAGGCAACTGTTTTATGTATTCACTGAAAAAGCAATAAGACATGAACTTTTCACCTTTTGTTGAACCAGATGCCAAAAAAGACTTGACACGTGGCACAGAAGCCATCAATCTCATGAAAACAGTTCCCCGGCAACTTTTATCTTTTCTCTGATCAGACGCTGCTGAAGAGGAATCAGGATTACTTTGGATTGATACTTAGGGTGCAGAGACCCTTATTTGAAGAGGGGAAAAAGTGGCTTTCTTATCATCGTCATCATCAATCATCTTATAACTAGTTTAGCAATGGCTACAGAAAACTGCTCCTCTCAAAAGTAGAAGAGTGCATGTGTTCATAGACTAGCTGTTGGGAAATTATTTTTCTCTGACCCTTTCAGCATCTGGCCAGCTATCCAAAAGAGAATGGCTCTTCTAAAAATGCTTTATTCCTTCATGCATTCAATTTAGCTAAGCACATGATAAGGGACTAAGGGTCTCTTCATCCATGTTGATACAGTCTGGCAAACTGTGCTGCGCAGTTATCATCAAGCAACAGGCTCTATGGGTGATTCAGAAGTATTTCATCCCAAAGCAGTTGACACCCATTCTGAAGAAAAGAAGACTCTGAAA
Organism: Protobothrops mucrosquamatus; assembly: GCF_001527695.2. Classification (NCBI taxonomy): domain Eukaryota; kingdom Metazoa; phylum Chordata; class Lepidosauria; order Squamata; family Viperidae; genus Protobothrops; species Protobothrops mucrosquamatus. The sequence continues at coordinate 1,545,194 of NW_015386425.1, forward strand.
AGACTTGGATTGATCTTCAGATTGTCTCCTAGGAATGTTCAGATTCCTTAAAAAAGGAATCAGAATCAATACCTCTATTGTACTCTCCATTGTTGCTTTGAGTTCCAGTGTAAAGTCCCAGATATTTCAGATGGTGCAGTTGGAAGAATGGATCAAAAAAAATTTGTCTGATTTGGTTTCATTCTCTCTCTTTTTAACTTGTCGGATGCTGAGTTTCAACCATGAACCCTTTCTGCATGTTTTTCTGCATATACTCATTTGCTAAGCAAATCAGATTTGCTAAGAAAAGTCGGAGCAAAACTCCCTAGAGTTTTTTGTGTACCTTTCCTCAAATATACATCTTTATATAGTGTATGTTTGGCTAGAAATTATACTTTTTCCAAGTCTTTTTAAGAAAATTTGTTTATATGTATACAATATATGGATCCAATTTACCTTTTTCCAACCATTGTTTATGATACTTCCACCCACTTTGGGAATGTAGTTCCTGATATGTCCAAAAAGATAGCCTTTGAGCTGAACATGTTCATCCACTTTTGATATTTAGGTATGGAAGTATCAGTTGGTTCTTTTCACAGAAATATTTGGTAGAACAATGCGATGAAATGTGGAGCAAGAAAGAAATGCTTGATTCTATCCCTGCCAGTAACTACATTTCCCCTGCAACCATGCTGAAGAGTGGTGAGCAATATGGGACACCATTAAATGCAACAAAAACATCATTCTGGATAATAATATAAAGTATAACGGGGATAGCATTGAAGAAGATATGCAACAACTATAATAAAAAATATCAGCTTAGCCCAAAAATACCAGAGCGCTGATGAAGAATCTCTTTGAAATAAAGGTCTGGGGGGACTCTGACAGGTTTGGATTCTGTTATCATACCCTATCATACCCTTTACCAATATAGTAAAGTTTTAACAACTTTTGTGGTTTCTGTTTCCTATCTCAAAAGGTTGACACATAAGCATAGGTGATTTATATAGACAATTATTGTATACTGCCTTGGTTCAATGATCTTTCTGTCCCAATATTCTCAATACAGAGTTTCAGCAGTTTTTTTCACTCCTACCTAGAGATATGGGGGATTAGGCTATATAGTATATAGTATGCAAAATAAGTGTTCATTGAGATATACCTCCTTTCCCTTCCATTCATGAAGTAGTCTTTGGTAGACACTGATATAGATAAATAATAGAAAGATTGATAGAAGATAAATAACCAGGAAATTTCCATCCTCATGAAAGTTCTAAAACTGATTATGATTAAACCATTTGATCCTTATAAGGATTTCCCTGAAAGAAAGTAGGAGAATAGATTATTTGATTTAGAAATCTTTTCCTCCACTGTTTCCCCCCTAGAATAACTTTTCAAAATGTGCATTTATCAGCAATAAATAATTAATGGAGGTGGCATATTAGCCCTTAGAAGATGACACCTGCTGATCCAGGGAAATGCCTATTCAAAAGCAAAGTCTTTCATGCTCAGAACATAAGTAGAGATTAGAAATTTAATACCAAAGATGAACTGTTCTTAATTAAAAGATTTCATTATCTCTTATTGTATGTTTTCAGAGTTTTTAATCCATCCCACTTCTTCTTCAGTAACTGGAACCAAACCTTGCTCCAAGGATGAATAGACTCGCCAATCACAATTCTGTTCTGATAAAACCAGTTGCATTTTTCTTTCTTCAGTATGATGGCACTGACTGTAATCTAAAGACTGCCATGAAAACATCTAAAGAAATCAAATATAAGACACTGAAGCCTTTGTGATAACATATGCTAGAAAACTGTCTTAATATTAGGGTTCAGGAATGCCTCCAGTGTTATAAATTGACAACAGATGGCAGCACTAATGCAATAGACCAGTGGTGGCGAACCTATGGCATGCATGCCAGAGGCAGCACTCGGAGCCCTCTCTGTGGGCACATGCGTCGTCACCCCAGCCCCGCCTCCCCCTGCGGCCCCCTCCTCACCAGCAGCCCCCCTGGAGGAGAGTCACCCCTGGGCACGGCCTGCACAGAGCAGCGCAGCCAAGGACATAGCCGGGCAGCAGGGACAAGACTCCGCCCTCACGCCCCTTAGTGTGCAGATGATGCTGCAGAGTGAGGGCGGAGGGTGTGGCTGCCATGGCGCTGCACAGCTGCCTGGGCGATCTGCTTTGGCAGGCCATGGAGGCGGTGCGTGGCCCTGTGGGTGGGTGGGGCAAGGGGCAGGTGGGGGTAGAGCAGGCAGGGTGGGAGGTGGAGCAGAGGCAGGGGGCAGTTTTTGGGCACTTGGTCTCTAAAAGGTTCGCCATCACTGCAATAGACACTTAATGTTCTTCAGTGTCTTTTCATTCCCTTCATTCAGTGAGAAGTCGCTGTGAGATTTGGGATTACTATTTTTCATTATTTAGAATTTAGAAATCTGCTGGGAATTCTCCCCAGCGTACTTTAAGCACACACCATGACCAAATCTTTGACTACCACAGGATTCCCTCCAATTGAAATTCACCACTGATGGTGACTATGTTTTCATGAGTATTGTGCATTATTGTGCTAAAAAAAACTAAAAAGATTGAACTGGTTTTTGTGATCAAGAATGAAGAGGGTAATCTGTAATAGCAATGGACAACTTTTGAATGAAATTGGCAAAGGAAATTGCTGTCAGGATTGACACTGCACAGGAATGTTTGGGTCACATCCTTGATATTTTTTAATACTGGAAGGTTTGCGCAAGATAAACCTATTTTCAGGGGCATATGAGGAAATGGAAAAGATGGGATTTCATTGGAAAGATAAGGTGTGAGGTTCTTTGAGGATGGCGTTAACAAACTTGTCTACGGCTTGTAGAAGTGTGTAACAAATGGTAGTTATTTTATGGAGAGGTAAATACAGATAATGCAAAAGCTTGTTTCAAGAATCATTTTACCATTTTATTTATTAGATCATCCCCATTTAAACTAAAGTTTTGGAAGTGATGGATTATTTTTCATTCAACCCTTCCTCTTATACAGGAGTTTCCACATATATAACTCAATGATCATCATTCTACAACACATTTTCAAATTAGGCTGATCTATGAATCAGATTGAGTCACTGAAATTAACTGGAGGCATTTATGCTGTTTGGACAATTCAGAATTGATTTTTCCAAATCAGTTTGGAAAGTTGAGTCTGGTCAGCCCCATAAAATTATTACATGTGAGATATAAGCATACATTCTCTCACATTTTCCGCCCCATAACTGCAATTCAAATACATGCCACCCCTATCGTTGTGGTAGTATATACTCATTAAAACCAACATAATGACCTGAGAACAAAATAGGCAGCAACTGGTATCACTTGCCCTTCCTATACTAAAACAGGATTATCATAATTACAATTAACTCCAGGAATACATTCTCCTACAATCTTTAATAAGGTGATATAATGGTTACTTTGACAAGAAGAGAGATCAACTGAAGTTCATTCCTGAAAGCTGATTAAAGAAAAAGGGGAACGATCAGGCAGCTATTATTCAAGTAGTAATTTATTATGTGAGTTAAGAGGTTTATTGGCTAAACAGTTGCATCTTTTTGAAAGTCTTGCCCTCCTTAGTTCTTGGAAGGAATCATGCTAGAAGAGTTTGTCAGCTGGGTAAGGTTCTCCAAATGAAGAACGTAATCCTAATTCCAGTTTAAACTTCCTGAATCCCTCAGGCTGATTGAAATGTAGCTGTTGAATAGATGGTGTTTGTCTTGGAATGTTGTCCTGCTTGTATGAGTTTCAAACCAAATTTATGAAGAGAAAATGGGGTTAGAAAATATCCTGAGAGAAAATACATTTAGAAATGTGTACTTTAAGAGGAAATGTGTTTTCAAAAGCCACATGCAGAACCACCACCACCACCACCACCCCCCAAGGCTTCCTGACATGCTCACAATCCCTCCTTAGCTGTCACCAATTTCTAGCAACTCGGATAAAAAGGAATGGATGAGAGGGGAATCAATTTAAGGAGAAAGTTAAAGGATTATTTATTTATTTTACTCTGGATTTGCCCATTTTCTCTTTTGACCACACTCTCTTACCCATTGTCACCTTGAGCCTTCATCACGTTTTTCAAGCATTATGTGCACTCATCAACACATGCAGATATAAATTGGACACCCACACTTTGATGTATTTAAATGCAATATTTTCCATAGAAACATTTTTTTTTAGAAATCCATTTTACTGCAGAAAGAAAAGAAAGACATATGAGAAAAGACAGGCAAAAATGACCCAGACTATAGCATATTTCTGAACTGCAGATATTGTCTCATGTCTTAGATAAAAAAGGATTTTACTGGCAAGGTTTAAAAATATATCAATGGCTACACACAAAAGTGAGGCTGAAATGTTTATTTTTGATGTTTCTATGAGTACAACACTACAGATATTCCATGGACAATATTGGGGGAAAAGAATGGAGATGTTTGATATTCTTTTATGACCTTCCTTTCTGAGTTGATATTAAACTAGGTCAGTTCACAAATCTGTCCCCACCAACACCCCCCTCCACACACCCCACTCACTCTCTTCACGGATGTTATTTGCATTTGGCCATGAACACAAAGAAATGTGTCTGTGTGTTCGGCTATAAAAGAGAATGCTTTGTTTTGCTCAACTTCTATGCATAATTCAGTGATTAATGCTCCTATTGACTGCCATTACCTTTTTCTTTGCTTACTGAGAACTATATAATTTGATTCCACAAACTCTTTAGCTGACATGTTGTATTTCTGTATAATATTCTCACAAAAATGTTTACGGTTTTAATAGAATTGTATTGTATCATTTTATTATTAATGTTGTTTTAATTGGATGGGAGCCGTCCAGAGTTTTATAAAACATATATAAATGTTTTAAATAAATAGATAAATAAAATGTCCACTTTTGGCATATACTTAGTGCATATGTACACCAACCCCATGGAATACCACCCTCCCAAACTGATATCTAACATCAGAATTCTACTGCTAACATTTATGAGTTTTACTGAGTATCTAATGTTTAGGCAGGAAGTTGTACCCAGAACTAGTTACTAAGCTTCTTATAGTCCCTCATTAAAACTAACTTTGTTCCCAGGAATGGGGCTACATTCCAAATTTTTGTTCTCTCTTATAGCATGTAGGACTTGTCTTCTCCTCAACATCCACATGAAAGTATGAAGGACTGCAAGTAGGAAGCCTTTACACATGCAACTGCATATGGAAGTTGTTATTACAGGGCTTGCAGTTGTACATTCAAAGGCTACCTTCTTATAGACATTCATGTCATATTCACAAAGAAGCAAGGCTACTCAGTGTAATTCTATTCTCACTAGTGTTCTGCTAAAAGATAGACATCTCCTTCAAATGCACCCACCAGAGCAGAGAGGCAGGGAATGTTGTTGGTCCCCTCTCCTAAGAAGCTATATGTGGCAGAATCCAAAAGAAGGGCCTTCTCTGTGGTGGCTCCCTCTCTTTGGAACATCATCCTCACAGAGATGAGACTGCCCACTCCACCCCATTTTGACACTCTTTCAAAAGGCACTGAAAACATGGTTTTGCCAATGGACCTGAGGAACCCAGAGTGGGATGGAACTCATCAAGTGGCTTGTTTGATTGTTTGTTATTGCCAAGAGGGGTGGGGGTTATTGTTTTTCCTCTTTTTATATTAGGTTTTTTTTTATTTGTTGTAAGTCACTGAGAATCACTGAAAGTGAGTGGGTAGTCATATAAATTTTCCACATAAGTTATCTACATAAATACATCTAAAGCAACTCCTGTTGACTTAATACACAACTTACTAGTTTTCTTGGAAAAAGTACAGAAGTGGTTTGCCTTCTTCCAGGACATATGCTGGGCATATTCCATTAACTAGTTTTAAATAAAGCCTGAACTCTGCCAATCTAAACTCACAACTTTTCTGTGCTTGTAACAGAAATCCACATACACTGAATTATTCTTCCAGAAGTCCTTTGTTCTATTGTTAATGTGAAATGGCATCTTTTTGTGTTTGGTCTATGACTGTATATTTTAGTAAACTAAACAGTCTCTTTTAAAAAAAAATGGTATTGAGAAAATAATATATTTCTAGATGGCCGAGTCTCCTTGTACCCTAAGGATGTAAATATTTACCTCTTTAAAAACACATCCATTACATCCATTACATACATACATAAATGGTTATGAACTGTTATGATTCTTGTTAAAACTTGGGTATTTTTTGTGCCTATTTATTTATTTATTTATTGAGCTTATAGTCTTATACTTGACAAGATTAATTTAAATGACTTTATAAAGGAATTTCCATCTCCCACTTTCACATCAATAGGTTCTGGCAGTGGAAAAGAACAGGATATTTTATCATACCTTGGGGAAAGAGCAAGATACATTTCAAGACATTTAAAATAATAGAAGTAGAAAAAAAAGGAACAGAGTGATCAAAGACATCTGGGATTTCCCATTATACTTGGAAAAATGCAAAGGATGATTGAAAAGACGTGGCTTATTCCTGTCAATCCAAGACTATATTCTTAATACGAGAAGCTGGCATTGCTAATGAAATTCTATTTATATAATGTCCTATTCTTTTTATTATCAGTGGTAGAAACTCTTTTAGATTTATTGGAGTGTTATTGTTTGCGATCTCTTGAAGCAACTCATTTATTCCTTGTTAGCAGTTCCCATCAGAGGATCCGAAATCAGAAACAGGATTCTTCCAGGGGAATGCACATCCTAAGAGGAGCGTTGACCATGTCTGTATGATGGGTCCCAGTTGTCCGGGTTCTGTCTGGTGCCTGGAACCAGAATGACACTGAGAGTTGATCAGAGCAGTATGTGAGGGGTCCTTGGTACTCTCTGAGCTTGTTTTCTTGCAGACATTTCATTACCCAAACTAAGTAACATCATCAGTGCTACTAAGGAGTGCTGTTTGCTGTCAGTTTATATTCTGACAGGCTTGCCTGTCAGTGTTCATGGGGGTGGTTTTATGTTTATTGCTATTCACCTATTTACAAGAATCTCATTAGACCAGGGGTGTCAAACTGCCAGCCCACAGGCCGGATGCATCACGCCAAAACCACGCCTACCCCATTGCCGGCAATGGGAAAAAAGTCATGATATGTCACGACACATCACATGATGTCATGAGTTTGACACCCGTGCACTAGACTAACTACACTCATTGTAAGAACAAGCAGATAAGCATTCCAGGATTTTGGGTGGAGGTGTCTGCTTTCTATTGCTTCCTCTCCTTCACATATTCCAGGCTAGCCAATCTCTTAATTTGTCCCCACTTCAGCTGCAGATTTCACAGCAGGTTTATATCCTGTTTTCAACTGCATAGCACAGGAAGATTAGAAGGCAAAGATATTGCTGAAGGACAGAGGACATGGTTTGCATACAGAAAATGTATGCATGCAGGACATTTTAAAACTCAGCATTTGCATGTGGGCTGGAAGAATCCTTTTTGAAACCCTAGAAAATTTATCCCAATCAATACTGACACTCCTGGTCTAGTTGTACCTACAATCTGATTTATTCTAAGGCAGGTTCTGTGTATTCTCCCATAAAATAGTGTTCCAATCCAAAATGGTTTACTATACTTTTCAATAAGAAAAAATGTAAATGCTTGCTAATCTTTAAATGATCATATGATGTGTATCAGAACAGTAAACTAGACCAGGCAGCTGAAAAAGTATTCTGGAAGTAGCAAACCTTCTTCATATGGTTGCAAAAAAACCAAAACAAAACACAGAAGTTTCAATGAAGTCACTACCAAAAAGCACAACCAAAAAGAAACTTTACTTCTTCTTTTTTTATTTAACCTGCAATCTGAAAGGTTGCAAAGCAGATTTTATGATTCAAACTAATATGGAGAGGAGGTATGAGCTGAAGAAAATAATGTTTGCAGAATTAACTCCAGCTTTTGCTGCTTCTACCACCTGTTTCCCAGTCTTGCTGTGATTGTGATTGTGCTCCTAGGAGACCTCATGACTGGCAGAATCATCACTCTCCACAATCAGACTGCCATAAACTCAAGTAAAAGCTGTAAGCAGCATCCTTAGTCTGGTTAATGTCTAATATGTTTGTGAAAAATTTTATAATTTTTATGGTTGCTTGCCAAATCCCAATTTTTTCAACACTCTAAGATGACAGTAATTCAACCCATACTCAGGTGTTACATTAATGGGAGACCTAACAGTATGCTTCTATACAAACACACATGTACACACACACACACATAAGAAACATGTTGCTCTCTGATCACACAAGAAATCTGCTCATACTTTCTCTCCTTCCTCTTCAAGATTTCTTGTGCAAATATATATATCTTATATAAATCATTAAGAATGAAAATTTGGAAAAAGGTTTCTCTTCACCTCATAATCCTGCTGGAGAAGGAGAAACTGCTGTCTTTAAATAGGAGGTAGTTGAGAGAGTTAATGGTCAGCTGGAGAGAGTCCTCCTAAGTAAGAGATCAGCAGAGAAGCCGATATCTTTGGCTAGTGATTTTTATACTGTTAAACGAAGCCCTGGATTACATTGTCAAAGTTCCGCCCTGAGAGCACCACTGATGTCTATATTGCTGTTACAGTATTTCAGTTGTGTTATAAATCACAAGAGAACTTGGCTTGCTTTCTTTTGGATTTGCTGTTTTTACATTTCACTAATTCTGCTTCTTAAAACACATTCATGTCATAACCCGGATTTAGGATGTATTTAAAGAAGAGAGAGAGAGAGAGAGATGTCGACTTCACTTTTCAATGGTAGAAAAGTATTTTCCCATTTCAAAATCAGGTGTGATTTTTTTTTTTTAAAAAAAAATAAGAATATGACACAAAAAAGACCTGCATATTTATATATATATATATATATATATATATTCTCTCCTAATATATGCAGTTTGGGATACTGTCTATCCTGATAATCACAATGTGGTATGCAATTTCCCCCAATTGTGTGTTTTCTGGCATTGTTTTCTAAATCTGATGTTTTGTATGCAGTGTTTCCCCCATGTGTTAGTACACAAAATTCCCTGAGGTATGCATGTTTGTGTAAATCCTCATTGCAACATCCTGCAATGTGAAAAAAACAAAAAGATAATTACATTTCAGTTTGTGCATTGATTCAGGCAATGCAAATTGGCTGAAACAATTTTCTCCCCTTGACTGTCCTTAGTTTAAAGTTTGTCATGGGGGAGAAGGCAAGTGTAGAGTGATTAACAGGCGAGACATAAAATGCCCTTTATTGACAGACTATCTTCCTGTGCTAACGAGTGTTGTAATGTAAACAGATGGATCTCTTCTGTGTTACCCTTCACAGATCAATTCAAGCTTATTAACTGCTTAAGTTGCTTGCTTCTTTTGCCTGAAGTAAGAAAAATATGCTTCTCCTTTGATAAAGTGTCTTACTAGTGGAAATAAAATTACCCTAAGTAATGTTTATCATAATGTGGATTAACACATCTGTGCTTCAGAGTATATGATGCTCAAGGGGATGTTTATCGCTGCCAAGTCTTAATGGCTGACAAGACCTCCCTGGGCTGCAGCCCTTCCTTGGATAGCCATATCTTCAATTTGAAGGCATCTGAGGGAAGAGGGAAGCAGAAAGGGCTGAATATCATCAAAATTAGTCTACTACATTCTGCTCCCCTCCCTCCTCCCTGCTTCTCAAGATAGTAAAGAGTTGTATTTGTAAGGTTGTTCTCTCCTAAATTAAGAGAGAGAGAGAGAGAGAGAGAGAGAGAGAGAGAGAGAGAGAGAGAGAGAGAGAGAGAGAGAGAGAGAGAGAGAGAGAG